>NC_135854.1:6670000-6685000 GCF_029677425.1 Wolffia australiana | reverse complement strand
GATGAATTATGATGAGATCATGATACAAATATCACTAGTCTTTAAGCATGTATTCTAAATATTCCCATTGAAGGGATACCTTCAGTACAAGGGGAGACAGTTCAATGAAGATGATTCAATGAAGTCCTTAACCAACGCAATAGAATATTAGAGAAGAGTTCTCCAATTATTCCCAAACACATGAGACCTAACTCGAATGCCCGATTAATATTTGAAAGTTGGCCCCACCCCTAGTCATCCTAGGAGTGCCAAGTCAATAATAATCATAATTATCATGCTATTTCAATAAATATTTCATCCATTTTATGTGCTTATTTTCATTGAAATGATCATAAATCCATTTTATTAATGTGTAAACTGATTCCTCAAACTTTGAGAATGAATTTCCAAATTTTCTTGATTTTCTGCTATTTTAACATAATTATCTGACATTCATTTAAAAAATACAATAAAATTACAGTAAAAAATATTTTTTAAATTTTTAAGGAGTTTATTATATTTTTAGAATTTTAATCTGATTTTTATGATTTCCTAGTATTTTATGGATTTTTTGACGTAAAATTAATAATGCAAATATTTATTAAGGCAGGAAATATTATTGTGAATTCATTCAAATATTTTAATTTAAGGTTTTGAATTGCATGCGACCAGGGCAATCTGCAAGACCAATTGCATGAGAGAGAAAATACATTATATTCAATGGCATAAAAATATAATGGATGTTTTAAAGATGGAACTACCCTCAAAATTTCATCACGAACCTGTTTTTGGATCCTTAGATGTCATCGTTTCAATTTGGAGCAATCTGAACCAGCTGATTTTCTATCTCTGATATGTGTCACCTACTGCTAGTGTGGCATGCAATTCTAGGAGTGGAAAAGTGAAAATTCCATAAAAACATTAAAATAAATTCAAAATTATATTTTGTAGATTAAATTTTTATTATGAATTGAGAGTTAGAAAATTCCATAAAGGTACTTGAAAGTTCACAAAAATAAATTTATGATATTAAAATATAATGTAGAGCCCTTAAATATTAAAATAAATAATTTTTGACTAGGAAGATTATTTCGAATTTTATATATTTTAAACTACTGCATTCTAGAAAAATTAGATATTGATTATAAAAGTATAATATATCATTTTACACATCAATTAGATTCATTAAAGATCATTTCAATGATAATATGCACATCAAATACATTAAATTGCTATACATAATTACTACACAATAACCGATGATAGAGAGGTTCAATGAGTAAGTTGATACACACTACTGAGCATCTTCTAGAGGTGTAACTCAGCACGCCATGGGCTAGAGACGAACTATCAAGTGGCTTAAATATCTCTATCAATAATTAGTCTATTGAATATAGTTAATTAATTCTTAAACTTAAATATATCTATCAATTATTTGGAAGGCCAATAAAGGTTATTGGGCCACTAAGGTCATTAACCAGAGTAATACTCGTGCCAAGAGGGTCATATGGTCTTTTGGATGTCAAAATATATTCTTAAAGTTTGGGGATTTTTATGAAAAAGACCCACTTAATAATTAGAGGGGAAGGCCTTGAACAAAATTCAACGAGGCCAGAGCTTGCACCCTTCCCATTTGGGTCAGTACCTAGTGAGGCTCACAAAGGGAACAATCTATAAAGTGGCCTTAGAACCACCATTTGAGCACAACCTAAGCATTGGCGCTGTCCATATAGGCCTCTCTTGGCTCATTTAATAGCAGTTTGAGCCCATTTTAACATTTTAAGGCCATTTTTGGTGAATTTGATTTTTGAGGCTGAAAATTGGCTCATATATAATGTGAGGCCGAATTATTATCATTATAGTCCCTTTATCAGCTCCCTAAACAAAATCAAAGTGATCTAATAATTATTTAAACAAATAGTTATTAGCTTGATCCTATGTGTGTTGAATTACATAAACTTCTATAATTAACTTTACAGGTTATTTTTGCCTAATTTACATATTCGAACAGGTGTGATTGCAAAATCCAAAGACAGTAATTTTTGCGTATAATATGGAGAATCTTGGGGGATCACCTGTTTAACATGAAATAAAATATTTATTTATATAATTACATAAATGTGATTTATATTTATACCTACATCCATGGATTTCAACCTAATGTAATAATAATTGAGATTGATATGTACACTCCCACAAAAGTCTATGATGTTCGTATGGAGATGAGTAGAGTTTCTAGAGCATGTAGTAAATATAGAGTGTTAAGTACCATCGGGTAATCTGGTTAACATATTTTTTGTGCTTAAATGAATAGGACCAGATTTAACTTTAAAACGAGTCATTTTCCTCAGCCACCTACTTAGATTTATAATTTACGTTGTTTAATGTGCAATATATATTTGTGTTTTATGATTGTATTTAGAGAACCAAAGTATTAGAGTTCCTTCGATCAGTAGAGATAATTTCAAAAAAAATTCATTTCTCTTCAAGCTTGGGTAAATGGACTTCGACCTATGGGTAGTAATAAATAGTCATGGTCACATCATGTCAAATGGGTCAATTCCAACAAATAAAGCCTATTTTGTATGTTCGAACATGTTCTAACAGATGTTAGGGCCTTGTTTCTAATGACTATATAGCTTCTCCATGTCTAGAAATAATCAAAAAACAGTTTACAGAGAGTGTGAAAGCTAAAACTGGAGGCATGCTTATAAAAAAAACAGCATGACTCAGTGCATAAGTCATGGAAGACTTCTTGAGCACATCATGTAAATGTGTGACATTGTTTTTAAATGGTTGATCTTCACATGCACATTCCAAAAAAATGTGTTTAAGTATCTCTCGAAAGTGCTATAAACATCTTTTCACAGTTTCATGGTCTCCTACTTAGCAATCACGAAGCGATGGTCACTTAATAAACTAAGCACCATATATGTCTAGGAGGAGGACCATCACAAAACTAGTATGGGTGATTCTATGAAGAACAAGATGAATGTATCAGTTTATAATACTACGAACGAGAAGTCATGTACTTCAAAGATCAATAGTCATGTAGTTTAGGGATACAATAAGGCCGAGAAATTGGACCTGAAAGTGAAGTGGAAGTTTTCCATTAAACCGGATGACACTAAGAAAGACTGAAACAAGAGGAGTGCTTTGTTTGCCAAGTGTTAGTGTGATACAATCACCTACATAATAACACACAAATAAAATCTAGTCTCTGTTCTGGAATTTATTTGGTGAATGAATTCTATTGGAAATGTGCAGATTTCTACCATCTTTTAGGGATTTCAAACTAGGGAATGTCCAACTGAAAGAAAATCTTTTTTCGTATTTGGTAATATGATGGGCCATATGTCAACCAGATGGGATGATGTAACACGAAGAGCGCCGAGATCGGACGGCTCGTGTTACAACACATAACAGGCGGTAAGTGAATGTGATGAGTGTATGGAATGCAATATATCAAGAAAATCCAATGAGAAATATCGAGACAATTGCTGATTAGATTGATAATCGACTTAAGATTCGAAAGTGGACCATTCACGGTCATACTCCCAATGACCCACTCAGACCAACTAGACGTCCTACGAGGTGAGTGGACAACGAGAAGTCCAAAGATGTACACGGCCTTTTGTGCCAGAGACCTTCGTTGTTATCACAAGAAAATCTTACCTCTCGACAAGTAGGTAACTAGTCCTATACTTTAGTGTTAACTAGGCAATTGCTGACTAGGCAGAGGAGCATGTCGCAGAAGACGACACAGAAAGAAGTAATAATACCACATATTTAAAGTGGGGAAACGATGGTACCTGATGGGTGGAGATCCGGAAGTCTGTGGTGAGGAGTCGTTTCACGGAGATGAGAGAAGTCGTGGGCAGGCAGCGCATGAGCGCAGCAGTGTGTAGACGTGCAGGAACAGTGTTCGAGCATGGGCTTGGTTGAGAAAATACTGAGGGATGGGTGTTCTTGGAGGCAAGAGAAATCAAGAATACCCGAGTGGATTGTTCTTAAATCTGATGCAAGAAGCTCCAAGAAGTGGTTTATTCGAAGGTCCTCAACCCAGGAAGGGTTCTTGGTGTCGAGGCAGAGAGGCGATCGTCCAGAGCAGTGCCTGGACGATGACGAGCAGTGAGGAGGCCGGTGTAGTTCTTGCAAGCTGTGCGTTCTTAGAGAGGCAACTTCTTGAATTTTCTCCAAGACACTCCAAGAAGTGCTTTCTTGGAAGATCGTCAACCCAGGAATGGTTCTTGGTGGCAAGGTAGAGAGGCGATTGTCTGGAAAATAGCCGGGATGATGACAAGCAGTGAGGAGGCCAGCGTACTTCTTGCAGGCCATGCGTTATTGGAGAGGCAAATTCTTGAATTTTCTCCAAGAAGCTCCAAAAGTGGTTTCATGAACATCGTCAACCCAGAAAGGGTTCTTAGCGGCGAGGTATAGAGGCGATCGTCCAGAATGGAGCTGGGACGATGATGAGCAGCGAGGAGGCCGGCGTGCTTCTTGTAGGCCATGCGTTCTTAGAGAGGGTGACTTCTTGAATCTGCTCCAAGAAAGCTCCAAGAATCTCCAAGAAAGCTCCAAGAAATGGTTATGTCATTAAGAAGTCACGATGGCAGCAATGTCATTCTTCCACGGAGACATGCTTCGATGTGGTGAATCTGGCGTTGCAGCGTCGTGCGACTTCCTTGAGATCTACCATAGAGAACTCTGAAGTAACTCCTAGAGGGAGGCAGGAGCCCAAATGAACATGATTTTCAAATTTCCAATTGAACTCCAAGGCTTCCTTGGGCATGCTGTCCCTTTATATAGGCGAGGGATGATGCCAATTGGGCCAAACGAGGGGAAACCATCTCGTGAAGAGAGATTTCCCCTAAAAAATACATCAAAGCAAACAAAAAAAAAACAGACAAGAACCAAACACAATGGCAAATCCGATCGTTCAGGAATCAAAGTACAAGAAAATACAAGAAAATAAATCAACACTCCCGACCATTGCTAGGCCGAGTACTTGAAGTCGGGGTTGCGAGCGTTGACTCAGCCTACATGGTGAGGTTGTTGGCTTCTTGTGGTTTGGCTAGTGAGATGGTCCGCCATCATTGAAGATAGCTGAATGACATTGGCAGTATATAATTGCTTATTTTGAAGGAAAATTTGTACTGTCCAATGTAACTTCATATATGATTATTCTAGATACATGTAATCTACCTCATCCATGACAAAAATGAAGTCTTTATGATGATTAAGTATTTCAAATTGGAGGTGGAAAAGCATTTGGATAAATCCATGAAATTAGTTTGACCTGGTGAAGGAGGTGAGTACATTGGTTAATCCACTAATCAAGGTCAAACCCCATGACCCTTTGCTCTATTTCTAATGTAACATACCACATTTAATATACTATGCCAAGAACGCCCAGCATGAATGAGTTAGAGCTATGATGAGTCTCTCAATGCCACCCGTCTTCTTAGAAGGTAAATAATTGAGAACAGTTGTGTATATACTGAATAATGTTCCTGATAAATCTATAGGGAAACTCCCTATGATTTATGGACTAGTAAAAGACCTTCTTTAGGTTAAAGTCATATTTTGGGTCACGCAGCCAACGTCAACATTTATAATTCAAATTAGAGATCTCCATATTTGTGGAAAACAGGTGGTTACTAGAATGGATATCTTATTACACACATATTTAGTGGGATAATATGAGCATAATTACATTTTTATTGGCTTTAAATTTCCCATGTATCTTTTTTATCAAGCCTAAAATGATTAATATTGTTTTTAGATTACACTTTTTTAAATTTTTTGGATTTGGGTATTTTGGGGATTTTTCTAATGCCATATTATGGAAGAAAAATATTTTTTGACTCAAAATAAAATTTTTAAATATTTTTGGGACATTAAATTCATGAAGTCCACATAAATATTTTGGAATTAATTAATTCAATATGAATTTATTAAATATGTTTTGATTCTATTTTTATCATGCTAGGTGTCACCATTTGATTCATAGAGCGGTGACGAACCATTTATTTTTTATATGACTGAGGTGGCCAATCATTAAATAAATCCCATATGGTGTTGCTAATTTTGATCTCAAAGGGCCAATTATTTACACGCATCATATCATTATTTTTAAGTTCTGGGGATGGGATGTGGTCCTAAGGAAAAAAAACAGAAGAATTAATTTGAATTAAATGTGATAGCATGCACCATGGAAAGTTGAATTAAATAACTATTTTATTTATTTGAGGAGTCAAATATCGCTGTGTCACCTAAAGTGATGCCACCCATACACATGAAAAATGCATCCATCAATACATGTGCCATACACATGTACATGTGGTGCCTATGCGTGTAAAGGGCGATTGGATCGCCTGTAGTGCTGTATGATGTGGTGCGTGAAAATGTGTGACCATGTTACGAGAGGTATTTAAAAAGCTTTTGTCTTTTTTGTGCATAGGGATGTATGTCAACCCCACAACCATCGATTTGACAGAGGGATGCAAAATTGGGTCACATGATTTAGGAATCTTTGAACTTGCTTCCTCCTTAGGGAGGGTGATTGAAAGAGAGTGAGGTATTGAAGATCCATCAAGTGTCCCTTGAGTGTCCTGAGTGCTTGGAGAAGATGAACATTGAAGTAGATGGCCTGGTGTGCATCAGAAAGTCACCGTGGTCCTGGTAGAACATAATGCTCTATGATCAGTACTGTTCCCTTACATTGATTGATCTAATAGATTGACATATATTAAGGTAGGCCCATTCCTTTTCTTTTTGGTATTTTATTTTACCATCATTACTATAGCTCATCCTATCATCTTCTTCATCATGAACTCAGATCACCATCTCACATTCTCTACATCCTTAATCATAATTTACACCTTAATTCATCTTCTTTTCTCCTCATCACTTCCTTACACCTTCCTCCATATCACTCTCTCATTTTCACTAGCGTCATCCGCATCCTATTATTTACCCCTTTATTAATACTCATGTTATCCCTGTTAAATGGTTATTATCACCCTCTCACCTCAAAATTTACACTGCATCACTTTCTTCTATTTTATACATGTCTCCACTGACCTCCCTCTAATCATTGTACTCATCACTCACATAAGTAAATCTAAAATTATTGAACTGAAAAACACCAACCACATAACTAAATCTAAAATTTGAGTTTACCTCTATCCAAAGAGTTCAAGAGGCAACAAGATATATTATCCTACCATACCACTGGTACTGTTGACTTCAATCAAAATATCTATAGGGCTTCATATTTTAGGAATTGATAGAAGATATTGAGGAAACCTCATTACTATACAGAGAATATTGGAATATAACATCCCCAAGTGATGCACACATAGAGTTTATTATTCTCACGATGGTATTATTGGAAGATTCCATCCTCAAGTGCCCCTAGTCAACCTCAAACACAACCATCCAAAGAACCTCTGCTTGATAAAAGTCTATATCAGTGTCAAGATGGATAGCAAATTGATCATATTATCTGGTATATTAATCAAGTGAAGATATTGGCCAAGGGAAAATGAATCTGAAATGTTTCAATATGAAATTGGCTTCCCACGATGAACAAGGATCATGGATATGGGCCAAGGGAAAATGATGGACCATAAACGCGTCTTAAAATTCATCGACTTACCATTAGGGCAGAAACTAATTTTTTGTGAGTGGGTCTGTAGTACTAAGCTTAATCCTAATAGGATAATTGAGTGTTACAAGACCAAACTTTTAGCAAAAGGGTTATAAAGGAAGAGATTGACTAGTGAGATGCAATGCTGAGACTCAAATGACTCTTATCAAACCACTCATTTCACTAGTAAGACTCAATGGTAAGAAGATATTCAATTATCTCCAAGGACAGTTGGAGCAGGTTAAGATGAGATCTTACGCCGTGGATACATTTAAAGGCTGGGTATGTGAATAGCTTGAATAGACCTTTTTGAGGAACAAAGGGAGAATGGAATAAGTCCCACAAAGGGGGATAATACTATGTTCGATCCTCTCACCCTGTGTTCAAGCCATTTTTTTCCTTATTGGTTCTTTTGTGTACATCATTTTAGAATGATGAATAAAGCCTACAATAATCCCAACAGCTGATTTAAAGTTCTCTAATAACAACAAGAGCTCAAGTGCTTTTAGGCACCAATAACATGATAAAATAACTGTTAACAATATAAAATTTTAAATGATTTTATATTCATTTATCTTCAATTTATCATGTTATTACCTCATTTAATTGAATATTCATATGTCACTAAGAATTTTCATTTTCTTTGCATTATCCGTACTTTTAGCTAACTCTTATTGACTTCTTTAAAGTCAAGAAAAATTTTACGAATGAATAATTTCTAGCTCCATGTGTGCAGAAATTTACAAGAACTAAATGGCAGATTTACCGCTGGGGCACTTATTAGAGCTAATTTATTGGGCGAATATGCTTAAAGAAATGAAATATCATTCTGGGCTTTTAAAAGCATATCAAAGGAGTATGGAACATATTCTGATACATAAATTTAAACTTAAATCACTTACTAAAAGAGGGTAAAATGAAATTAAAATTATAGGCCCTTAATTAATGGGAAAAATGAGGTCAAAATTGCAAAGAAAGAGAATAGAAAACCATGGAGGAATATTTGATTAATTATCCCAAATGTATAAATAGTATCTTTCCCAATCATTTTCCTCATTCTGGAAGTGTTCGAACGAGTGGCTAGCCAAGAAAACAAGGTTATCCAGGGTCCAAGTTGTTAGACAGGCTAACTATAAGTTTTTTGAAGTTTTCATTAAATCTGCTCTCTTGTTTGCATCGGAAAATGCCAGATCTTGGAAAAATATAAGGATCCAAATGTGAGAGGATGCATTGAAGGCTCAGGAAATGTGCATTGAGTATTAAACTTAGATTTATAATTTAATACCATTTCCTATCAATTTTTCCCTTCATTTTCCAATTATCTCACTCTAAACATCTTTTTTTCGCTTCTTTCTTTCTATATAATTGTGTCTTTCACTGTCTGAAACTTAATCTATGTCTCAGTTTTTTAACCATAAAATTTAATAAAAAATATCAATCATTTTCAGCTTCAAGTTTCATTCCCAACACTGCCAATACCACTTCTTCACTTTCTCTCTATGTCTTCATTTAGATTGCTTTATGCCTTTCGAATACATCTTTTTTTGTTTCGAGATCCCACATACATCTCTAGTTCATCACTCTAGAAAAGATAAAAAATTCCATGATTTAGTCATCCAGATCTAGGGTTTTCTGCCTAATGTGACTCCTAGGTGCTTGAGTGGGCATTAATTGCAACATATCAGTTGCAGGTGCACCCATCCGACCACCAGTCTTTGGGGGGGAGTAGCTGCACTCCCAATGGTCCATAGGTGCTATCTCTTCTGGACATTGCCAAAATTTGGCTTAGTTTTGAAAAGAGTGAGGCGCCCTTAACCGGGTCTAGACCGGTCTTAACTCGCATGAACCAGCCTACACTGGGCCATATCCGACCCAAGGGCCCATCTGTGATCACCTGCACTAGCAGCCACCAACAGCCACCAGGCGCTGCCAGCCACCGAGGAAGGTAAAATGGGATGTTTTATTGATTTATAAATTCTAAAAAACTTCAGAAAAATATCTAAAAATACTATTATTCAAATGTGGTTATTCAGTCTCTAATTAAAGTATGGAAAATTAAGCGTCACTTTTCTTGAGAAGTTATGAAAATACAGTAGAAATTAATTCCAAATAAATTCAATTTTTGTCATTTTTCATGAGAAATTAATTTTGGGAATTTTTATAAAAATCCAATATAAGGAGATTCAACCCTTTTTAAATCCAAATAAATTCAGGAAACATCATCTAAAATTTTTAGTGGCTTTCTTTGCATTTATCCTTGAAAAACATATTCTGTAAAATTATATAAAATTTATGAAAATATAAAATAAATATTGAAAAATATTTTTTAATGTTTGAATCAATTGTTTGTTCCAAATTTTAAGAGAATCCTGAAATTTAAGTGCTGATATATATATATATATTATAGAGTATGAGGCATACTTTTATAGAAAATATTGTTTTTTAGGTCTACATTAAATAATTAACAAAAACCCCAAAAATTGGACTTATCAGACACATGGAGGTAATGATTGGGGTTGTCAAGGAGATGATCAAAGATAGCTCAGTGTCAATTAAGCACATAGGGACTAATTCATTGCTTACTAAGATGCTGCTACCGACCACTGATTGAGGACATGTCTGAAGTATGGGTTTGACTTGTGCAGAGAGACTTCTAGCTTAATATACTGATGTATTCATGTGTTATCACTTTGTATCTCTGATCAATTGTACATGAATCATGTTTCATGTTTTCATTTTTCTGGAATGAGGCTCCACTAACTACCATGATATTAAGTTCATCCAACATCTTTCATATTAATATTTAATGTCTCTACATGGTACATAGCTAGGACTTGTGCCTTGAAGGTATAATACTACAATGAGTGATAGTTACCATAGATACTGTGATCAAATGATGCATTCATTAGTGATCCCCTAAATTGTGATTATAATATCTACTACTAAGGAATGCCAATTAGGCCACGTGGGAGATTTTTTGTGTTGACCCCGTTGACTAGGCCCATTTAAGGACATTATCATCTGAGAAGTTCATATTAGGGTATATTAGTCTGATGGGTCTTTTATGACCCATCCCCTACAAAAGGGAAACATCATTAAGATTCCTAGAATATAGTTTGATCTAATTACCAGGTTTTACTGGGTCCTATGTCATAGAGGAAGCTACTGATCTTGCTGGAGGTGTTTCATCACTACCAAGGATGATCCAAGGAGCAAGGCAACAAGATTAAACTTTTATGGCACCTAAATTTATGGTCCTTAATCTATTTGAGTTATCATTATCATTGCAATCCTAACATATACAAGTGATGTGAAAGTTAGTGCCCTGTCCTATCCATTCTCATCAGCATGTTGGAAAATGAGAGAGAGATGGGAGCATACAAGGGGGAAAATATAAAATAAAAAATTATCCTGGATCCCGTACTCATCATTATCTTGGAAAATACAAATAACATGGAAGATGATAACTTATGATCATTCTCTTATAGTAATTATATGGGACTTAAACCTTATTTAACTCTCACTGATCATAATATATTTATTCCATGTCTCGGTGGATCAGGCCTTTTTAAATTATTTATTATGGTGGATGCCAAGGTTACTGTAATCATCTTTATTCCCCTATCACGTATTTAGTTTTCCTTGAGGGTGATTTTATTAAAAGCATTGTAAATAGCGGATAACATAAAGTGAGTAGGTTTATAAGAACATTTTTACATGTTTACTTGATCAAAATTTATTATACATGTGTTTTATCAAGCTGAAAATGATTAAATGTGTTTGTTGAATGATACTTCTAATTTTCTGGATTTTTGGTACTTTTAGGCATTTTTCATATTTTTATGAAAAAAATAATTTTTTTGAGTAGAATTAATGAAAAAATAATTTCGTAAATTTTTATGAAACTACGTTCAGGACAATATTATGTTTTTAATTCAAAAGATATATTTATATATTTTCTAACTTGAGTTTTACATATTAATTTATTCAATAATAATAATTTTAAGAGTTAATTACTTGCCATGCCATGTGTCACCATTCGATTCGTCGATAATTATTATTATTTCTCAACAATTATACAGCTAATCATTAGAAAAAGTTACCACTATGACACCACAAATCATTAGGAAAAGTTGCCAACACATCAGCTAAAGGAACAGAGGGTGATCTAGCAACACATGGATGCCAAATAAGATGTAAATTGGAAACTAGCTAAAAAACAAGGGTTAAAGCTTTCATTTCATTATTCCCTATCTACTTCTGAACTAATGGTTTTTTTTTTATAAATCTCATTGGATGGTTAAAGACAAAAAATCAAAAAATTATATAAGAACATAAGTATGTAAAAGGAGTGTTTGTGACATGGTACTTCAGTTCAGCTATGCGACATGAGTGAAGCGCAAAACAATTAATCCACACTAATTTTATGGATTTTGAACAATTTTGATATTGTTAAACTTTTCATTGGAAACCTCGACTAGTATTTTGCGTTTTTTCATAAATTCAGATTGCAGATGTTCATCATCATCATTACTGTAAATAATTTAATTATAATCATCATCATCTTAATCATATGTATGATCCTCTTTAGTTCTTTCTATTGACATCATAATTATCAAAACCAATCGCAATTATCTTGATAACTATCAATTTATGGTTTTACTTATCGTATTGTATCATCATTTGTATCATCGACTTTATCAAATCAGTATATCCAAATGAAACATTTATAAATGGCAGCAGCAGAGCGTTCCATACCATTTTTTTCCTCCTACAAGATGATGCACGGTAGGGGCATGTTCAGGTCCTTCATGAGGGAGAAATATGTAAATAAAACATATTTGAGTATATATATTTCCTGATATTTATATTTTTACATATAAGATCTGGAAGAGACATGACGGGATGACATCGGAGATTTAGATATTCGAAAGATGGTGGTATCCTCTGTTATATGATCTAATGAGGGACTTCATGGGCGTGATTTAAACTGTACTGAATGAGGATTCATTAGCTTGTAAATATTGGACTACAGACCCTCCATTGATAATCGTATGTGGTTCAATATCGAGCACATTGCTTACTATTGAAGAAGGCAAAATACTTTCACTTGTTGTCAACATGCAACTGCATGAACAGAATTGGTTGCCTGTTGAATGTATGCAAACTCATATGGTACAGTATGGAGCCTACTCAAAGTCGGATTAAAGAACAGTAATGCTCTCCTTTACCTAAACGTTACACAGGCTCTCTCTCTCTCTCCTCTCTCTCTCTCTCTCTCTCTCTCTCTCTCTTCAGGTATCCGTTTTTACTTGATCCTTCTGTAAATTTGTCCGATCACTTTCTTATATAATTTTTCAAAACATAAAAAACTCGTGTAGCTATAACTTTTCAAGAATGTACATGGGTCCGTAGCAGATCAGCGGACTCCCCACAGGTAAAATGGAAGAGAATCCAATATTATCCAATGCAAGAAATAAATGTCATCAGCATGAGACAGTTACACCCGGGTAAATCCATAAAATTATCATTTGGATTTTTGGATCGGTAATTTGATTGGCTCAACTATACACAATTTGATGGATGACCTGATTATCCAAATGAGATATTCCGAGCAAAGTCCATGTGCTAATGATTTCATAAATGGATATAAATGTGCAATGAATTTTAAAGACAAATGGTGACCATTTAATTTCTACAGCTCCGTAGAAATTAAATAAGAAAGTGATGGGACTTTTCAATATTTGTGAGATATAAATAAGAAAGTGATGGGACATTTAATTTCTACAGCTCCGTAGAATACAGTTGTTGGGTGAAAATTTGTCCATCGACTTGTGAGGATCTAAAAACACGTACATAAATAATGTATACTTTTCAAGAATGTGCTTGGGTTGATATCATCGAATTATGTTTTAAATTTCCTGCTATTTAACAAATCAACTGCCGAATTTTATTGATATTTAGTGAATGAAATAAAGATCACGAGAGTAGAAATATATGGAAGATAAATTATTTGTTCCTAATCTTTTTTGAAGTCTTCCAAAATATAATCGCTAAAAGTATGGAGGGAAGTTTTTAAAGTGATTTCATTCGTTGATATATTTTATTTCATATGTTGTTGACACAGGAGTTCTATGTCATGATGTATAAATTGTGCATATTTTATTTAGAGATGATTATTCGTTTCATTAATCAGATTGTAGGTATAAATAAATGACATAAAAAATGTTATTTAGATAATAAACAAATAGAGTTATCTTATTTGAACGGAATCAATTGCATTGCATCCTTTTATGCTCACTATTTAAATCCCTTTTTCTCTCCCTCTTATCTCTATCTCTAGATCTACCCATCCCTCTCTCCATCTTAGTCAATCTTTCTGTCTCATTCCATCTTTGTCATTTTCCCAATCTCTCGTGTCACTCAATCATCCTGAAGCTGAATCTTCAAGCTTAAATATTATTCTCTTTCTATGTCACAAAATAGTAAAGATTTAATGACGAAATGAAGATATATTTTTTAAAGGGCGGGGGAAGAACTTAGTCGGGTCAACACCAAAGGCCAAAACAAAAGTCTAAAAACTGGTAACATCATTAGGACCACCAAGTAAAAGGTATTACAACTTCCACACCTTTTGTATTATTTAAAACTTCAAATAGTACAATTATAAATTCCCAATTATTTAATTATAAAATAAATGATCTAACTTAAATATCTATCTTCTAAACCTTGACTTCCTCTCTCTCTTTCCTAGTTTCTGCAAAGGAGGGACGAAACTAGACGTTTTCTCTCCGTAGTCTCCCATTAACACGGCGTTAAGTATTGGGCAGTTGAGCTAGCCTCTTTTATTTAGCCGTCATTGACAATGGAGCCATTATTACCCCAATGTTATCTTAAAATAGGAGCCTGACTTCGATTATGTGAGATATATATGTTTGTTATTCCATAATTGGTTGGGAACGTTGACGGAAGCTTGAGGTATAAAAATACAAGGAAATCAGAAAGAGACATCTGAACATATTTAAGACGAGAGGGAAACAAAACCTACTCTACCATTTTTTCTGGCGGACTTCCAGCAGCAATGATCTGTGTGTATATATCAACATATGTTGCTAAGATAAATATATATCTCTCTATATCTGACTTTTCTGTATCCCACTATATTTTTCTCTCAGTTTTTATTTTTAAAGTTCAAACTATCAGTAGCATGGGATCTCTCTCTTTCTCTCTCTCTCTCTCTCCCTCTAAATCTTCAACCTTAAACAACTTTCGCTCCGGTGAAACGAAGATAACCCTTTTAAATATCATGAGATGAACTTGCTAGGTTCACAACCAACATGCAAAATAAAAGACTAAATGCTCACAAC
>NC_135854.1:6405000-6667500 GCF_029677425.1 Wolffia australiana | reverse complement strand
CTGCCTCTCTCTTTCTCTATTTCTCTTCAGTAATCCCTACATATTCTCTCCTCACCCATCCTACCCATCTTCCTCTCTCTCTCTCTCTAGAGCTAAACCTTCAACCCGGGCTACCTCTCTCTAAACCTTCAACCCCGGCTACCTCTCTCTCTCTCTAAACCTTCAACCGCGGCTACCTCTCTCTCTCTCTCTCTATCTAAACCTTCAACCCCGGCTACCTCTCTCTCTCTCTCCAGTAATCCCTACATATTTCCCTCCCCACCCATCCTCTCCATCTCCCATCGCAGCTCTCTCTCTCTCCAACCATCTATCTATCTATCTATCCATCCATCTATCTCTCTAAGTAGGAGGAAGGGAGATGGGCTTGAGCAAGGAAGGGCCAGGGGAGGAGCTGCGGCGGCTGTGGGCCTTGGCGGGGCCGCTGTCGGCCGCCAACGGCGCAGTCTACCTCCGGTCGATGATCTCCGTGCTCTGCCTGGGCCGCCTGGGCCGCCTCCCCCTCGCCGGCGGCGCCATGGCCCTCGTCTTCACCAACATCACCGGCTACTCCGTCCTCCTCGGCCTCGCCTCCGGCCTCGAACCCATCTGCAGCCAAGCCCACGGCTCCCGCAACCCCTCCCTCCTCTCCCTCTCCGCCCAACGCGCCGCCCTCCTGCTCCTCTTCTCCTCTCTCCCCATCGCCGCGCTCTGGCTCTCTCTCGACCCTCTCCTCTCCCTTCTCCTCCGCCAGGACCCCGCCATCTCCGCCGTCGCCGCCGCCTACGCCCGCTACGCCCTCCCCGACCTCCTCGCCGCCGCGCTCCTCCACCCTCTCCGCGTCTTCCTCCGCTCCCAGGGCCTCGCCCGGCCCATCATGTGGTCCGCCTGGGCCGCCGCCGCGGTCCACGGCCCCCTCTCCTGGGCCCTCGCCTTCCAGCTTCGCATGGGCGTCGCCGGGGTCGCCCTGGCTCAGGCCTTCACCAACCTCTCCCTCCTCGGCTTCCTCCTCGGCTACGTCTACCTGTCCGGGGCGTCTCGCGCGGGGTGGACCGGGTGGTCCAGGGAGGCGCTGTCCGGGCTCGGGCCGCTGGTTCGGCTGGCGCTGCCCAGCTGCGCCGCGGTGTGCCTCGAGTGGTGGTGGTATGAGATCGTTACGCTCCTCGCCGGGTACTTGCCGGAGCCGCAGGTCGCCGTCGCCGCTGCCGCGGTTCTTATCCAGACCACCAGCCTCATGTACACCGTCCCCATGGCCCTAGCCGCCGCCGTCTCCGCCCGGGTCTGCCATTATCACCATCATCATCCGTCATCCTGCCTAATCATCATCATCATCCATCATCAACATCATCATGCATTATCCATCTTCATCATCCGGCATCATCACCATAGTCTTCGCCACACATGACTCTGGGTAATCATCATCGCCGTCATCCATGACTCTACTTTATTGTCATCCACGACTCTTTATCATCATCATCATCATCATTGTTATCGATGACTTTATATCGTCGACATCATTATCGCAGTCATCGTCATACATGACTCTGTGTTATCATCATCGTCGTCATCCACGAATCTGTATCATCATCATTCATGACTCTTTATCATCATCATCCATTGCTTTTTAGCATCGTCATCATCAGCACCATCATCCATGACTCTTCTTCATCATTTTCACCATCATCCATGACTCTTCGTCATCATTATCGTTGTGAAGATAATCCATGAATATTTATTACCATCATTTTCATCCATTACTCTGTATTATCATTTGATTCAAAACTCTATACGATCATCATCGTCATTTTCATAAATGACTATATCATGATCATCATCATCCATAACTCTGTAACATCATCGCTATTTCATCATCGATAACTCTATTTCATAATCATCATCCATGACTCTAAATTAACATTGGCACTCATGACTCTGTATCACCATCATCACCGTCACCATCCAACATCATAACTGCGTTATCCGATCACCATACAACGTCCGTTATCGATGGTTTAGATATCATATACGGTCGACTTTATATATCATATACGGTCATTCAACCCGTCATCATCATTGATAACCCATATTCACTCAACTCATCATCATACGGATCTAATTATCGTAAAAGCATTTAAACATCATACCATCGCCAATTTTAATCTATCAAAGAGACCCATCACCGCACGATAATCAGTATTGTTTACGATAATCGTGTTCTTCATTTCGACGCATTATCACACATTATCGTGGAACGATGACACGAACATGGTGGCGCAGGTGGGGAACGAGCTGGGGGCGGGGAGGCCGGAGAGGGCGAGGAGGGCGGCGGCGGTGGCGCTGTCGTGCGGGCTGGCGGTGGGCGCGTGCAACGTAGCGTGGACGGCGGCGGTGCCGAGGAAGTGGGCGGCGCTCTTCACGGGAGACGAGGCGGTGGTGGCCATGGCCGCGGCGGCGCTGCCACTGGTGGGTCTCTGCGAGCTCGGCAATTGCCCGCAGACGACGGGCTGCGGCGTTCTACGCGGCACGGCGAGGCCGACGACCGCGGCTATCATCAACTTCGTCTCGTTCTACCTGGTCGGAACGCCGGTAGCGGTGGCGCTGGCGTTTGGGCTCGGGCGGGGCTTCTCTGGGCTTTGGGCGGGGCTCTTGGCCGCGCAGACCGCCTGCGCAGTGTCTGTTCTCGCGGTCGTCTTGTTGAGGACGGATTGGGAGGTGGAGACGGGGCGGGCGAGGAAATTGACCGCCGTGGAGATGGGCGGCGCCGCCGCGGGTGGGGAGAAGGAGAGACTCGTCAACGGGCATGTCAGCGTGTAGTGGGGGGGTGTAGAGGGTAGAGAGGTTAGGTTGTTTTCTTTCTCGGAGGAGACAAGACGGTGAGAGGTGCTTTGGAAAGCTGACGGCCAGGACTCGCTGCGCGAATCTGGGTGCTGCTTTTCTTATTCCCGGCGGATTGGATGTTTGCTCCCAGATATCCTCCGCCGTCCGTTTCTACTTGTCTCCCTCTCTTTATATATATATATAAATATATATATATATATATATATATATATCTCTCTCTCTCTCTCATTTCCTCTGTCTAACCGCCCTCTGTCTCTCTCTCTCCTCCATGTCCTATCTATCTCCTCTTCCTCTCTCCTCTATCTTCTCTCCAACTCCCCTCTATCACCTCTCTCTCTCCAACTCTTCTTTATCTCCTCTCTCTCCAGCTCCCCTCTCTCTCCAGCTCCCCACTCTCTCTCTCCTCTCTCTCCACCTCCCCTCTCTCTCTCTCTCTCTTCTATCTCCTCTCTCTCCACCTCCCCTCTCTCTCTCTCTTCTATCTCCTCTCTCTCCAACTCCCCTCTCTCTCTCTTCTATCTCCTCTCTCTCCAACTCCCCTCTCTCTCTCTCTTCTCTCTCCTCTCTCTCCAACTCCCCTCTCTCTCTCTCTCTCTCTTCTATCTCCTCTCTCTCCAACTCCCCTCTTTATTTCTCCTCTATCTCCTCTTTCCAACTCCCCTATCTCTCTCTATCTCCTCTCTCTCTCTCTTTAACTCTCCTCTCTCTCTCTCTCCTCTCTCTCCTCTCTCTCTAACTTCCCTTTATCTCCTCTTTCTCTAACTCCCCTCTTTCTCCTCTCTCTGTCTTTAACTCTCCTCTCTCTCTCTCTAACTCCCCTTTTTCTCCCCTATATTTCCTCTCTCTCTCTCTAACCTTCCCCCTCGCTCCCCTCCCTCACTCTCCTCTCTTATCTGCCTCTCTGAAACCCACTCACTCTCTGCGGCTCTTAACTCCCCACTCTCTCTCCTCTCTCTTACTCCCTCCCCCCTCTTCTGTACTTTCTCCCTCACTCCCATATCTCTTCCTCCACTCTCTCTAAGTTCCATATATCTCTCTGTCTCTTTCTCAAACTCCCATATCTCTCTCCTCTCTCCCTGCACAATCTCTGCCTCTCTCTCTAACCCCCATATATCTCTCTGCCTCTTTCTCTAACTCCCATATTTCTCTTCTCTCTCTTTATACTCTCGGCCTCTCTGTCTAACTGCCATATCATTCCCTCCTCTCTCTCTAATTCCCATATCTCTCTCCTCTCTTCCATCACTCTCTGCCTCTATGTCCAACTTCTATATCCTTCTCTCCTCTCTCTCTAACTCCCGCATCTCTCTAGTCTCTCCGTACGCACTCTCTGCCTCTCTGTCAAACTCCCATATCCTTTTCTCATCTCTCTCTGACTCCCATATCTCTCCTCTCTCCCAATAGTCTATGCCTCTCTCTTTCTATCTCCCATATCTCTCGATGCCTCTCTCTCTCTCTAACTCCCATATCCCTCTCTTCTATCCATACACTATCACTGTCTCTATCTGTCCAAGTCCTATATCATTCTCCTCTCTCTCTACACTCTCTCTGCCTCTCTCTCTACCTCCCATATCACTCTCCTCTCTCTACATTCTCTCTGCCTTTCTCTACTTCCCATATCACTCTCCTCTCTATCTCTACATTCTCTCTCTCTACCTCCCATATCACTCTCCTCTCTCTCTCTCTACCTCCCATATCACTCTCCTCTCTCTATACATTCTCTCTCTCTACCTCCCATATCACTCTCCTCTCTCTCTCTCTACATTCTCTCTGCCCCTCTCTCTTCTTCTCCCCCTCTCCCTACATTCTCTCCGCCCCTCTCTATTCCTGCCCTTTCTCTCTCCCCCCCTCTCTCTATCTCAGCCATGCCGCATGGCATTCCTGGCACAGACTGATCGCGGGCTTGGTGTCTCCCATTGATTTAGTGAAGTAGAGTGTGAAGGTTTGTCTCACTGGTGTCAATTTCTTGTTGTTAATGCGGACTCCTTGTTTGGTTGAAATGGCTGTGGTTTTGATAACGAATTCAACTTGCTTGATCCATGTTTGGACTCTTTAAATCCGTGTTTCCGTTCCTTTGGATTGTAAAGTTTGATGTTTCCAGCACGATGTGGAAAATTTGGTTGGTTTTGGGATATTCCACATATGCAGTAGCAAATACCAGGTTTGGTGACCCAATCTCCATGAAAGAAAAGGCAATTTCTATCTTCCATGCTTGGTTGACGTAGGCAACATCACAAATTTGAGGCTTATTGAATCCTAGTATTTGGATGTTTGTTTTGTGAGATAAAATACTAATCAATATGGCCACATACAAAAAATTATCCAAGTGGGAAGAAAATTTGCCATACTACATATGCAATCTGAACTTTTGGTCTTTTGTCACAAAAATATTGCCATGGTGATTTTAGAGTAAATTTCAGTGATAAATGATTCTTCAAATGGTTGTTTGGAGAGTGAGATAGCTATAAATTCTTGAACGTTTAGAGCTCTAATTTTGTTTTGAGAGTGAGATAGCTATATCGATTTCATGCAAAAGTTGGGCATCCTAACTATGTAAAATGAAATATATTACAGCAGATATATCAATGTGCATTGATTTCCTTGACTCTTTGTGTAGGGTTTTTCATAGTGATATATAATGCTCTTTTCCTTGTTTTAACATTGTCCTCTCCTGGTCTCATCACATTTATAATTGATTATTTTTTACAATTGAGGGAAATTATCGTGTCATCTACAAATAGGTGTTGAGAGTAGGGATCGCCTGTCCCGTATGTACATCGGATTACGGTGTCGGGACGGATGCTGTACAGGATACCGAAAATCAAATTTTTGGTATCCGTTTTTTCTGATATCTGGATATCGAATAACGATATCGGATACAGGTTGCTAAACTACTGATATCTGATATCTGTATCCGTCTCGATGTCGTCATCCGCCTCCGTCTCTTGGGGAGGATGACGATATAGGATTTCAAAGTTGGATAACGGATTTCGATATCCAACATAAAAGGGTTGTAAAAATATAATTTAATCATCATAGTAGTCAGTGTGAAAGGGCTTGGAGAGGAATTACATAGCCAACAGGTAAGTAGAGAGCTTTTCAAGTTATGAAGTAGCTCGTTAATATATACAGCCCAATATTTTTGTTTTCTTCCATACGAGATAATAGGATTTGCAGCTTAATGTTAAACTCCGAATCCTGTTATCCGATATGTATTAAAACAACAATATTGAGTTGCATATATTAAATGAGGCATTGATATATTAAATACATATATTTATTAAATATATTACCTATTCAAAGAGGTAATAGTATAGTATTTAATTATTAAATATATTATCAAGTCATGTAATAAATATACTACCTCATTTAATATATACAGCTCAAAATTTCTGTTTTCTTCCATATGGGACAGCATGATTTGGAGTTTAACGTTAAACTCTGAATCATGTTATCCCATATGGATGAAATCAGAAAGTTTGAGCTGTATATATTAAACGAGATAGGATACATATCAAAAACACATGACATTGTTAACATAAATCATCTAAAATGATGATCAATACTGATTTTATCCGTTGATACCGGATATTGATATCCGGATACCCGTTCCGATATCCGGATATCAAAATCCGATATCCAGCATCCGATATCCGTCTCCTCCTTACCTATTTGATATCCATCTCCGATATTCGTTTTCACTTACCAGACAGATATCAGATGGACAATCCCTAGTTGAGAGAGATAATAGGTTTTGCTAATTTTGTGAAGTATGTACCTACATGGATAGTTGACATGCTCTTTGAAAAAAATTACACTATTAACTTGTTGAACTAAAATAAAAAGAGCTGGTGACATAGGGTCACCTTGTCTTAAACCTCTTGATGCTGGAAGAAATACAATTGAGTTTCCATCAACAAGCATATATATGTCCTTACACTTGACGCATACTTTTATTATGTCCATATGTCCATATGTCCATATGCTTTTTCCAAACTAAAGTTTCAAAGTTTCATAGAGCCTTGGTGATGTCAGATGTCGTCGGGGATGTCGTTCGGTCGAGACCAAATATGATAGTTCGGTGCCGATAAGGGATGAAGGTATTGGACTACGGCAGTGTCGTCTTTCGACGGATAACCCTAGCGGGTTATGTGACTACGATGCAAGAAAATGCCCTACGTATTGGACATGCAGGCCCCGACTCAAGGGAGGTGCCAAGCTCCGAGCTTGGACGGGAGTCGCCGGGTGACGGCGACGGTGGCCTCTCGAACCTCGTTGGAGCGACGAGGATGTCTACGGCCAAACGGAATCAATCCGTTGGACTCGCACGTAACGAATATACTCGTCCGTACCGGTATGACATTCAAAGACATAGTTTTCCCTCGTTTAACCTCTCTCACCTACCTAGCCCGAGCGCGGTGGAGTTGAGACGAGAAAACACTACAAGAAGTAAATAAGCGAGCGATGTGAGAGTACGGCTTACCTCGACAGCGTGGCTCGTGGTGCAGGGAGTCGTCAACAGTCGGCGGTCGGAGCGGGTTCGATGAAGAGGCGCTGGAGAGGTCACGGCAGCTCGACGAACAATGTTGGTGCTGGAGCTCTAAGGGTAAAGGGGCAGAGGAGAGGGCCACGAGGTTTGGCAGCGGTCGCAGCTCCAGCCAGAACTAGTGGAGGTTGGCGCAAGGTGGCGGCTACGCGATGCCAAAACAGCTATGGCGAGCAGAGACTACGGCATGATCTCGCCTTCGATGCGGGACACCCGCCCGGTGGCGCGAGGGTGGGCTGGGTGGTGTGATCGTTTGATGTGTCCGCACAATGCTCGGATGGTTAGCCAACTGTGTTGGAGGGACCGGTGTAGTGCAAACAAGTAGAAGATCCCAAATTCAAGAGAGTTGGGTCAAGCGAGCAACCAATTGATCAGAGGAAGGGGCGGGTCGAGGGACAACAGAAATCCCAACGTTTTCCAAGGGGGGCGCTGCAGATACAGCGAGCCCTTCCTTGTATTGGCCGATCGTAGTCATGAACGGAGCAATCACCAGGCGGATTTCACGTAGGTGATCGTGATCGAGACAGTGATCAGCAGATTTCAGCCGTGGTCAAGGTCGGCAGATTTCACGTCGATGAAGAATCTGGCAGTCGGAGCAATCACCAGGTGCCCGACGCCTGAACTCCGTCGGTAGGGGAAATTCGGGTGCTGAATTTCTCTGTAAGTTCTGAAGTCACCACAGCAAAAACTGTCTCGTGGCTGCCGCGCGAGAGGATACGGCGGCAGATTTCGCCCAACGACTATAGAATTCCATAGAGCCGATGGGGACTCTCGATCTTGATCCAACCATGGGGCGGGGAGACGGGTAGCACGTTTATGCTGATTCCAATCCCACTCGATTTTGCCCTGCACAAAGGTAATTTCCTCTTCGCCAAAGTGACGGACGTTGATCCTATGAACTCGAATTGCCTGCCCACGGAGGTGGCCAGGACTACCACACGGAGTTTGAGAGGCGAATCGACCTGTAGGAACATTGAAAGCCACCCCCAAAGCCTCCTCCTTCCCTCTCCTTCCCTCCCTCTCTGCTATCACTTCTCAGAAGAATGGGGAGATCAGAACAAAAAACAACGGTTCAATGGCCCATCCCCCTCGACGGCAAAACGACCGAAGGACGAAGGTCACGAACGTGATAAAACACGATGAAACAAGACGGATGAGAACGGAAAAGAGACAAAAACACGAGAGAGAGAGACGAGAAAAATTGAAAGGGAAATTGGATCAGCTTCACCCGGTCTTCAACATCGAGGGCGCGCAACGCGGATGACGTCAATGACGACTCCAGCGAGGGCCTGGTCGTCGCTGGTGGGCGTCGTGGTGATCTGGGCTACCACATCTGCACATGAAATCCTTCGCGGTACCCTGTTCCCTGCATCGTTAATTACCCCATCAGTATACGATCACCCGACTCATACCAATCGGGCGTGTTCACAGGGGAAGTGGTCGTGGCAAACTCGCTCACATAAATGGGGTTTAGAAAGGCCAGGGTAGGGGGGAGAGAAGGGGCTTGGTACGGGATCAGGCCTGCCACGTTAGTGGAGCAGGTCCCCCACGAAGGAGGGACTTCGGCGACGTAGGCGTATCTGCCCACTTGTCGGAGGGTCGAGAACGGGCCGGCGCTACGAACATGTAGCGTTGTGGCTGGCCCGGGAGAATAGGTCACCGGCCAAATTCTCACTGACACTCGGTTTCCCACGTCGGTCACTCAGAGTCGGCTCTGCGAGTCATCATCCTGCTTGTACTGTGCATGCCTAAATGATGACCTATCATGATGATCATGATGCAACGACAAAACTTGCTGGGCGAATGCATAATGAGGGACTACTACGGGTGCTAGGGGTTGAAGTCGTGATGGGACTTGGCCATTGGCGATCTCGGGTGGGCTCAACCTGGCGGCATGGGCCTCCGAGGAGACAAGCGCGTGCTCGGCGCGCGAGGTAGGGCAACGGCGATTAGATGTTCCTTTGTGGATGGCGTGGCGAGCACAACGCGTCTGTCGCTCATTATTCGGGTTGTGGAAGAGTGCGGGGTCCACACCGGGTTGAGGAAAATCCCAGACGAAGCCAGTGGGGACACTACGTGTCAGCTCTAGGCGAGTGGCGCGAGTGGCTGGTTTGGCAGCACGGCTGGTCGGACGACTGGCACAAGCGGCTCATGTAGCTGGACGAACGGCTCGGGCGGCGCTGTGCATGGCGCGGGTCTCCTGACGGGTGGTGCAGGCTGTTCGGCGGGTGGCACGATCGGTCGGGCACGATATCACATCTTCGTCGTGGTATCCTGGCTCTCGAGGTGGTGCGAGATAGCGGATGGTAGTTAGCCCGACCACCTTGGTCGGGGCACTCTTCGTTGTAGCCTTCGTGGTGTAAGGGTACCACGTGACCTGTCGTCCCTTATGCAGAAACGAACACGTGTTTGCTCTGCCGGCTATGGCGACGTCATTATCATAGATCCAGGGATGACCTAAGATAATGCTTCCTGCTTTCATAGGAAGGACGTCACACAAGACGGTCTCATCGTACGTCCCCATTTTTAACGGGACGTGGCATTGTCGCTTCACCGATAGGACAAAGCGTCAATCCACCACACGTCAAATGGTGTAGGATGAGGTATGGTTGCCAACCCTAGTCGGGCGACCATCGTGTCCGAAATGGCATTGACGCAACTACCACTATCCACCGTCCACTTGCACGCTTTGTCGTCGATCCAGATAAATGTGCAGACGACCGATGTTCGTAGCGTCACGTCGGCCATCGGGGCTGTCCTCTTTAGGACAGGCGCAGGGTTAACCTGCGCTACAACGTCAGGTGGGACGGTTGTCCCACTAGTGCTTGGGTGGTCGGCGACGATGCTAGTGAGTCGTCGGGCGCTAGGGTGTGGAGCAGGCGCCGGGGTTGTACCGGTGTCCACTATCTGGATGCACCCAACCCAGGGGTTGGGTGACTCGTACCTGTTCGTGATCTCCTCGTTAGCACGATAGTCGTCGGCGGGTAACGGATCCAACTCTCCGTTCAGGTCCTGTTCGGTCTCTCCCGTATCGATCAGGAGGGCTGAAGACGGGCACTCGCTAGCTCTGTGTCCTTTCCCTTGGCGCTTGAAGCACGTAAGTGGTGCTTGACTGACGGTAGTGCTGCGGGCCGGAGTGTCACTCGTGATGGCCCGAGCGGGTGGGGTAGAACCCACAGAGGTGGCGGGGGCAGTTCCTTGGCCCCCGGTGGTCTAAGAGGCCTGAACAGTAACGGGCAGTGCGGTGCGAGCGGGAGTGGCTCGGGGTGCGATGTGAGTTACGTGCACGAGGGCTTCGTTGCTTGGATGCTCCATGTGCTCCACTAAGTGGTAGGCTTCGTCGACCTCGGCAGGGTTGCACTTAAGAACCCCGCTGCGTAGGGTCGATCGAAGCCCGTGGGCAAATAGACTGATGATGATTCGCGGATCCTCGAGGAATCGACACCGCATCTGGCACTCCTCAAATGCCTCAAAATATTCCATCACGGAGAGTCGACCTTGCCTAAGGTCGAGCCACGTGAGGAATAACGACATCTGGTATTGTCGCGGCACATACTTACTCCTCAGTTTCAACACCATTTCGGCCCAGGACGTTATGGGATGTCCTCATCGCTTGGCGGTGACACGCTCGTTCTCCCAGAAGATCTTGGCCTGTCTGCCAAGTCTCGTCTCTGCATATTCGACACACAAGTTGTCATCCTTGCGGTACCACCAGAAGTAAGAGTCCATGCTCGACTCCCAGTCTATGAACTCCTTTAGTTTTCTTGAACCCTCGAAGACGGCGACGTCGGCATGCATGCTCCTCTCGTTGGCGTTCATCGTCGAACGTGTGCCATTCGGGCGCTGGGTGATCCTCATGACGTGGGTTGACACGTTGTTGAGGTGAGGTCAGGTCACGATCGTGGTCATCCCAGTTTCGGGGATGACCATCGCGCGGGGCGCGGATGTCGGGCATCACGTGTGGCAGGTACCGGGGAACCTCGTCAGGTTCCTCGTACCCATGGAGGTGGGGCCGGACGTAGTTGTCACGGCGGGCCGGTGGATCGGCGTCGTATCTACGATCGTGGGGGCCAGACATGGTCATCACGGCGGGACAATAGGTCGGCATCGTACTCACGATCATAGCGGGAGACATATTCATCCCGCCGAGCCGATCGGTCGGCCTTGTATCGGCGACCGTGGCACCGGACGCGTTCATCTCGACGGGCCGGTGGGTCGGCCACATAACCACAGTCATTGTGCCGGGCATAGTCGTCTCGGTGGGTCGATATGTCGGCCTCGTGTACACGATTGCGGGGTCGGAAAAGTTCGTCACGACGGGCCGGTAAATCGGCTGGGTAACAATGATCGTCACGATGGACGTAGTCGTCTCGGCGGGCCGGTATGTCAGCCTCGTACCCTCGATCATGGTGCCGGACGTGTTCGCCTCGGCAGGCCAGTAGGTCGGCGTTGTAACCATGATTGTTGTGCAAGACGTGGACGTCTTGGCGGGCTGGTAGGTCGGCCTCGGGTCGTCGGTCAAATGGCTGGAAGTATCGGTGGCCCATTGTGTATGGGCCTCATCTGCTGTTCTTTTTTATTTTATTTCTTTTGATGTACACTTAAGGGGAAATCTCTTGTCATGAGATAGTTTCCCCTCGTCCGGCCCAATTGGGAATCCTCCCTCCCATATATAAAGGGTCGCCATGCCCAAGGAAGCCTTGAAGTTTAATTGAAAATTGCATAAGTCTTCTTTCAATGGGCTCCCGGCTCCTCCCTTTGGGAATTTATCTTTACCATTTTCTAGATAGAAACCGTGGGAGCTTCATCCGTGATAACATGCATATTTAGTACGTTAATATGCTCATATTCACATGTCTATTTTTATTAGATCACTCAGATTTGCATGTTATCAAGCTTAAAATCATTAAATCTATTTTTATAATAAATTTATGAACTTTCTACATTTTGTGTATTTTTTGGGAATTTTCTGACAATAAAGTCTAAAACAATATTATTCTAAGTCGAAATATGATTTTTATGGAATTTTTGACATTAAATTTGGAAAATATGATTTTTTAAAGTCAAAATAGTTACTTATATTTAGAATTGGGCTTTTATTTTAATTAATATGGATTTTCAAGTATATTTTTAACCAAATTTATCCATGTTCGACGAATCGTAGCACTCATTGATGGTTGGCTGATGATCGCTGATGATTAATGACCAACGATTTTTTTTCTGATGCAGGCAACGTGGGCGAATAAAAAAAAATCGTTGGTCATTTATCATCAGTGATCATTTGTGATGTAGACAATGTGGACGAATAAAAAAAAGGGCGCTATTTTTTTGCAATAAATGCGCGTGGACTGATGCACAAAACAACAAGAAATCACTTTCTGCTCTTTTCTCTCTTGATTTCGTCGAAGGGCGACGTGGGTGCACGGCGGGGCGCCACATGTGCACGTGGCCCATGAGTGTACACCTGGCGCGCTCGCATCCTTTGCTGTAGAAATAAAAAAAAGAGAGAATGGAGAAAAAGAGGAAAAAAAGAAGAGAAAGAAGGGACATGGGGTACGCTTGGGTGCCACACGTCAGCCTTGAGAAAGAGTATTTCTTTCTTGTTTTTGTTCTTTGTTTTTTTTTCTTTTTGTCCTTTTTTCACATACACGTGAACTCCGAAAAGCGTGCGCGTGGAAGACAAAATGGTACAGAAACGAAAAATGAGGATGGTGACGAGGAGAGAGAAGGAAGTCAAGGGCTAGGATTGGCTCAACTTCAAACAGCCATAACTTTTGATCTACAACTCTGATTGAGCTGAAATTTTCAGCATTGCTTCGTCTTCCCCTCCTATTTCCATCCATACTCTATGATCTATAAATAGAGCCTTGGGACAATATTAAATTCAACTTGAACTTGCTTCCTACTTGTGTGAGCAGATTGAAGGATAGTGAGTTTTGATATCCATCAAATGTGTTTTTGGTGTCCTAGGTGTGTGCGGAGAAGAATGGGAGAAGCGGGGGAACTTACCGGCACTCGTAAATCGCCGTGATCCTGGCACAACATAAGGATCTAAGGTAAGTTTCTTCACCTTACATTGTTTCCTTTCTCGACACCATCGTTCGCTTAACTGGTGATTTCATCGCATCTTCACTCATATTTTAATTAGTTATATAATGTTATCTTGTCTCTCTATTCTCTTCATCATACCACTCTACATTCAACCTCTAGCATTGTTCATATCATCAACCATCATCATGCCTGTCACATTTACTTACTCTTAGCTTTAAGTTAAATTAACACAACTTAGATCTTTTTACTCGATATCGCTAGTCTTCATCTCTTTTCACATTGATCATCATTATCATAAAAAATTAATTCCTTAATCATCATTCCTCATGTAGATGATATGTACTCATCACTAACCAAATATTCTTAAGTACAGTTAAATATAATTTTTAAAACCCCTAAAATTTTTAAATATAATTGAATAATCTCAATCACCAATGAGGAAATTAAAAAACCTAAAATTGAGATTATCAGTCCGCACGATGCCAGATTCACCACTTGGAGATCACTCCATGGAAGAACCACTCATTACCAACTTTGTCTTCCCCTCATTGTCATGTCTTCTTGGAGCAGTTTCAAGGAAGTCGCCTTGTCCCGACAACCGGCCTGCGAGAAGCGCGTCCTTAGCGTTTACCCCTCCACGCCCACATCGCGTTGGCTTTTGGCAGCCATTGATCACCATGACACTCCAATAGACCGATTCTTGGGTGTTTGAACTTCCAAGAACCCTTTTCTTGGATCTTTTCCCAGCCACACTATCGCTCGAGCGCCGCCAGCGTCGTGCCACAGTCACACCTCGTCAAGCACCTTCATTACCAAGCACCATAGCAGCCTGCACCTGCCCGCCACCAGCACCCGAGTGCCGCCCATGCCACCGGTGTCACGTGCCCATGCCCCACGTGGTCGTGCGTCCCTTGCCCGCGTGCCTGCACACAGTGCTGCTGCCGACCTCCGTCAGCTGCGGTCATCAGTATTGCCGTCACCTTGCGACCATGGACCTGCGTGCACTATGCGTGCTCCGGGCGTATTTCACGTCCTACGCGCATACTATGCATGCGGGGCAGCAGGGTGCACGCAAGGGCACGCGGGACCATGCTCACGCCTGACCGTCTGCCCACGCCAGCAGTTTCCCCACAACCACAATCATCTTCTGGGAAAATATTCCTCACTCCGGACTTTTGGGTCTATGACCTCCAAACAGGTTCTATCATTTCCCCTTCTCTTTAGCAGTATTATTACTTCTTTCAGTGCTGTCTTCCACTACTTGCTCCCTTGCCCAGATTTTTATTGATGATTCATTAGGATTAGCCACCCTTTGTCGAGGGGTAGGATTATTTTTCCTGAGATAGCAATTTTTATACTATCTGAGAAGTACGAGGACATCTTTAGGCACTTTGTTGTCCCCCACTCATATACGTCTAGTTGGTCCATTTGGGTTATTGGGAGTCTAGTCGGGACCACCCACTCTTGGAATTTAGTTGAACGATATTAGAAATCAGCCTGTGCCACTTATCTCTCATTGGATTTTCTCATTCTCGGGGCATCCAGATACTCATTCATTTGTTTACACACTGTCATGCATTGTAACACGAGCTGACCGATCCCGGTGCTCATCGTATTACATCACATGACATTTTAAAAGATACCAGAGGATAAAAACAAACCTTTAAAGTATTTGAATAAATTTAAATTTTATATTTGTAGAAAATATAAAATTATTTTACTTTTGAATTTAATGTAAGAGAATTCCAAATTAAATACCAAATAGTCAAAACAAACCCCAAATTTCATTATTAAAATATAATAACCACCTAAATGCATTTTTAATAATTGAAATATATACTTTATGACTTGAATTGTATTTTTATGAAAATTAATATAGATGAAAAAGTCTAAGATTTATTCTAAAGCCTAAACTTTAGTAACATACAATGAGGATTAATTAAATATAAAGATGCACATAAACTACATTTATGATTGGGAGGTCATTTTGCAAGGACAAAGATGGTAAGTTGGAGAGGCCCAGAAAGACAGCCATGGTGATGTTGATGACCATGACAATGAGTATGATGACACTGCTAGGTGTGGATCTAGAAGAAAAACACAGCGGCTTTAGGTGGGGTGGATGGCCAGTGGAGTGGGCAAGAGATAGGTGATGGAAAATGGTGGATGGCCCGTTGTATATCTGCCACAGGCCAGGGATGACACTTAATGTGGGGCTACATGCCTGCTGCAATCGAGTAACATGTAGACATAGGTTGGGAATATGCTCATTGCAGGAAATTGACATGTAAGATAAACATGAACCTTCTACAGGTAATAATCGTGCAGATGGTAGGCTTGGTGTTTCAACTCCGATACTAGCAGCCATATTGGCAGTGATCTGTAGGCTACTTCAAGGGTCAAAGTGAAGATCTTCTATATTGAAAATTCAGCAATCCTTACACCATGGAAGAAGGCACTATAGCCTTTCTCATATGAATTTTGGAATTCTATAAAAGGAGTTAGTCAAATAACAAATTGAAAACTTTATTTATGCTCCCTGACCTTCTCCTTCATAATACTAATTTTTTTGTTGAACGTTCATTCCCCCTGTCATTCTCCATCAGGATCTATTCTTCCTATTCTGGTCTTCACCAGGTCATTGGATGACCACATGACTACTAAATTTAGAAATTGACACCGATGTTGTTTGGTGGAAATCACCCTATCCTCTCTTCATGTCACTAGTCCTTCGTTAATGTGCCTACAACAAAGTAGGCATATGATTATTACAATTCATGGCATGTCTTTCTCTACATATGCTGCTTGGAAGTTTGGATTGTTTTTGTTAATCACTATCTCACACTACTGCCACTTAGGTCACAAGAACTACATCCATTGATATGTATTTATATATCTGCTTTTCTATTATATATATATACAACCATATTCCTAACTATCTTTATGTGTACCTATCTATATATTTATCTACGTACCTGCCTACTTATCTATCAATCTATGTCCCTATTTTTCACAAGAAAATCTCCCTTATTTGTGTGTGTGTCCAATGCAAATGTATTATCTTCTTGTATTATTATTATCTTTTCAGTCCTGACTTCTGGTTGCAGCTCATGTCAGTCCGTTATTTCCTTCCTCAGAGTCTACTAAACTGGATGAATTGCTAGGCCAAGTAAAACAAAGTGCTTTTGAGATCCATAAAGTTATGTGGGAAGGGCTCTTTAGCTTCTAGAAATCACCGTGGCCCTAGAGGAATTTAAGGAAATTAGGTGAATTTCCTTTCAATTTTGATGCCATCTATTTTTAAAGTTCTATTTATGCACGTACACGCTTCCAATCTATCCATCGTCATCATCCTTCTATATCCGTCTATACACATTCAGCCTTCTATAATTGTACCTACATATCCCTTCACTCATCACCATCATCATCCAATGATTATATGTTATTCATATATTCCTACTTATGATCCTTCTCGTCTCCCCTCATTTATTATATATTTCAATATCTAGCAGTATCCCAAAATCACCATTTTAAAATTTCTTAATTACATAATATATATTCCCTGTCTAGATGACCCTTGCTCATCTCAACCTTGCCATATTTTTAGACTCCAGATTTTCAGAGCCTTTCTTGGTTAACCTAACAAAAAAATTTTGTTAATAAATGTTATAAAATCTTGACTATAGAAAAGTGAATTCTTAACTTTTAAAGAGATCTTATTTATGTAATTATAAAGCATGTGACTGTAAATTCTGTAGTTTGACAATTAAGTGTCTCACGCAATGATTAATCATTGCATGACTCTCCATCGAATAATCTCATTCATAGTATGTCTTGGGTTATTATCTATCACTCTCGTTAGTACTTGTACATAACGGAGATCATTAGAGAATGTCTTCTCTAATACCTGCATAACTTGGCTAGGAATTTAACGCATTTTCTGCTTTGAGTAAATTTCCTCTTATAGCTAGAGCATATAATCTCACATTGAGGACTCAATCACCTTTGTATACCTCCTCCTATATCACGGCTAATATTTTTTGTATCCCATGATGAGAGACTTGTACCTCTCAACCAAATATAGTCATCCATCTAGAATATGCCCTTATAGTCTCAGGTCAAGGAACAATGTATATGGTCCTCACATGAATCAACCTGATTGATGTATAGGTGTAATAGCATTACAATATTCAATTCAATGAACTCATTTTCCAAAGTGCACATGACATTTGCCACTAGTTTTTTCACACTTATGTCCACAACATTAGCTATATTTATCCTATACATACGCTCAGATAGTGTCATTCTTTCTAGATAGTTCAATGTCTGTCTTGAATACCCTTCAAATAAGAATCTACATAAAACATGATTAAAGGCTAAAAATCATTATATTATCATCTCATGGTAATTCACTAAGTCATTGAATTAATTCATGGAATTCATTATGAAAATCACATGTGAATACTAATAAACAAATATTAATTGAACAAACGTAAATATGATCTCCAAGTGTGATCATCTTGATAGCCACATTATATCTAAAGTAGGTTCCTCATTATATCTAGATGTCTTTAGTTATGATTTAGTGCTTAGGTTGGCATATTTTTTTTCGTCCACAATAACTTCCTTGTGATGTAGCCCACCACTTTCATTCCTAGTATTTTCATGATGGCATTCACCTTTCTACCACCCAATCCATTCCCATCAATAGGTATGCAATACAACAGCAAGAAATTAAGTGTTATTTATTACTCAGATCCTTCCCTAACTATATGAAATTAGAATCACATGGTTTATGTAGGTTATTGTCTTTTGAAGATTGTCATAATGGTGACAACAATGTCAATGCATCATCTTTGGACGCACTGCCACCGTCAACTGAGACGCCCCGCATCCTGACTCGTCGCCAACATCAATTGAAGGACCGTTATGATAACGACCAAGTCAACGCACAGGCACCAGACGAATCGGCATTACACGCGTCTCCACTTACACACGACATGTTCCGTGTCATGACATGTCGTTAACACCAGATCCAGAACTGCCCCTTGACGTGACACGATAATACGTCATCCACTTTATTTTATTTCTCGTATTTTCTCTTTCCTCCAAGGCCTATATGTAGGCCAAAGTTGTAAGAAACACTTGGCGAATTTTCTTTTGGATTGAAGTCGTCTTCTTCAAAAAAAAGTTTGCCCTGGTGGTCCCCTCCCAAGCCGTCGCCACTACTGCCGCTTGCAGTCACCGCCGCCGCCGTCGAGGAAGGACCACTCCTGCCGCCCACCCGTTGATTGACCACCACCCTCGCCCTGCACCAAAGCCGCCTGCACCCTCCCCCCGGCCGCACGCACCCGCCACGCGCTCGGCCACTCGTGGCCACTGGGCAGCCGTCGCACGCCCGCCGCCAGGTTCGCCGCGCGCCGGTCGCCAGACTGCCGCGCGCCGCCGCCGCGCTGCGTACCCAGCCGCCTGCGCTCGCCGCGCGCCTGGTCGCCCCCCCGTCACGCGCTGGCCACCCGCGCTTGCCGCACACCCAGCCGCCCGCGCCCCTTGGCCGCCTGTGGCTGCTGCGTCCCGTCTGCCTGTGCCCGTAGAGTCCCGGCCACCAGCGCGTGCCCGTCGTGCACCCAGACGCCCTCGCAGCCACTGGCCGCCGCGCATACCGTTTAGGTGTCAGGGCGCTGCCCCGAACCCCGCAAGGGGCCGACTCCCCCCGTGACCCCCCGCCAGTTCGATCTGCGACACCTTGTCGAAGCGCACGTCAATCGTCCCGCCAACGACATGTCGAGAATTTCCCATAGCCTCTTCATGCACCATCAAGTGCCGAGCTACTTCTACACTGTTTGGTACCGTGTTCCTCATCCAGTCTTCTTCGAGTGTTCATCCACCGCCGTCGGATTAGATTTGGATTTTGAATCTTCAAGTGAGTAGATTGAATAGGCCTTTGAATCTTCTAGCGATCGGCCGTTCGAAGTCATTGATTTTGGTGCTTTGCATCACCAGGGTGGTTGTAAGACAGTACTCCCGCCCTCGACGAGGAGAGGGGCTGCACCATCAGTATTTTCACCGGATTTAATTTTCGAACTCAACCGTGTGATTTGAGGTCTGTTTTATCCCATCACCCCTAGTTGTCCTAGAATCCAGTTTCCCGTCATCACATAAACTGACATAATATGCAGAACAGTGCTGTTGAATTCATGCTGAATCGTAGTGAGTTGTCCCCTCAAGAATTATAATTTCCCTTCTATAAAAATTGTTTGAGTTAATTTATTAATTTTGAACATATCATAATTCATTTTGGATGATATCTCTTCAATATACCAGAATTTTGTTTGACTTTTGAAAAGTGGGCATCCTAAGAATCTGAATGGAACTTCCCTTTTACCAAGGATGTCAATTGTGTAATTCAATATGCACTCACCCTGCCCACTTTATATGATATATGAGCCACTCTTGTTTCTGCTGATTCTCTAAACTGATGTCCTTTCATCTCCTCCTTAAAACAACTTTATGTTTCTTCATGACTATGTTTCCTTCTTTGAATACGCAAAGGATTGTTTGAAAAGGTCTATGAATTATCTTCATCCATCCTTTTTTGGTGTTGTAGGTGCAATTTTTTCCAAAAAATTCAGTCCTTAATCCTTGTAATAACTTCTTCTTCTAGAATACTGAAATTACAGGACCCCATATCAACTTGTCCTGACACCCTTGAGGCTTGAAAATGGTATTTCTGTCTATAATAATGTAAAAGATTTTTGAAACAACACATTATTGTTCAAATTTTCAGACAAGTATTGCTCACTCTAAACTTGTTTAAAACTATTCACACGAAACAGAGCTCTCATATGTCACCAGTTTTTTCATGTTTAACTGTATAGAAAAGTTATCATAGAATCTTGTCTATTAATTCTGTCAATTGTGCGACGGATGTTCCATTTTCATGTATCGCTGATTTGTTTCCATGACCTCCTTGTAACTCAAATATAGAAATTGGTAGTTGGTCTGCTAGTCTTGTGTTTAAAACTTTAAAAATTATTTTAAGCATGAAAATGTAGAGGTTGATTGTTCCAAATTACTCTGCAACCTTCTGGACTTGTTATTGGCCAACATAGATATGACATTGGCCTCGTCTACTACTGAATTCCCCAGGTCTAATTTGGAATTACGCCTGAAGATTGTCAAATTTCTTCATAAGCATCGTCTCCGTCTATCTTTTAACATCTGGGGAAACAGTTTTTGGGGAATTCAAATGGGCTAGGGGTACCATCTTGTTGCATGGATTGCAGTGTTTTATAGATTCTTGCCCTAGAATTTTGAAAATGTTTTTGCTTACTTCTTAATTCATTGTAACAGTTATCTGGTCTAGTAGCTCTCAACCCCTCCTTTCGTGGGGTGTTAAGATTTTTTGAAAATGAATCGTTCTTGCTAGTGTAGTTAATTTTTATTGTCACTAATTTTATTTCCCAGGTTAGACAATAAATATTTGCGTCTTTTTGTACTGTAGCATGGATAAAATTGTGTATCTCGGTCACACTTAGCTAGCCATTTCATGATTTTTTGTTGTCCAAAAGCTTCGAATACTGTTCAGAGTTTTTCTCCATCTGCTTTAAAAGAATCATGGATGATGATAAAGAATCATGGATGACAATAAAGAATAATGGATGTTGACGATGATGAAAACCTAGAGTCCTGTGTGAGAACGACTGAGAGCCATTTTGAATGGTCTAATAATGACAATAACATCTGTCTACAAGGATATTTCTCCTTAGTATAGCTCCAAATACATGTAATGGGTCAGTTTGTTGGATGGCGAACGATGACACTTTTAGTTTAACAGACATGACTGAATGGATACTTCTAGTCATCATTGACAGATTTTTCTATCAGCGTCACAATCGTAATTGTCATCATCATTGTCATCGACAATGACAATTGTAGTCATCATCATTAATAGTGAACATGCTCGTCGACAACATTTCTGCTACTTAGTCCACCACCATTATAGAAATAATCATCATTTTCATCTTCCAAAAAAAAATAAAACATCCTAAACCAATTCTGTGCTATTCATTGACAACAGACATCATCACAATTGTTGACAGCAGGTGTCATTGTTATAGACAACATAAATTGATGATTGAGAATAGTTGTCATCTTGGTCATTTCCATAAACACCATCGTCATCATACCTATCGGCATCATCACCGTTGTCAACAAAAATTCATTGTCCTTGACAACAATCATCATTATCAATAAGTATTATCTTACTATTACTCTTGCATGACAACCATCAATGACAATGATCTTCGCCAACATTTACAGTCATCATCTTTGTCGATGACAAGCGCTGTCCTAATTGGTTAAATGTCATTCATGAAAAGCCCGACACTTTCTTTCTCACACTCACTTCCTCTATACTTATCACAATTTGAACACATTAATGCATATATTATATGTTTCATGTCTTTTGTCTCAAAAAATATTCTTCATTGACTGCATGAAAATGATGAGACATCAGCCCACGCCTGGACGAGTCTCGGCCTGATAACTCCTTACATGCGCAGGCCTAATTAGAAACAAAAAACCAAAGAATCATAGATTATGGATATTATCATTTTTTAGAACAACCCTAGTTCATTACTGGATAATAGTGATATAAATATGATTTTCAGTAATCAAAATAAATAAATTGAGAGGTGCAGAGTGACCCAAAATGAGAATAGTGATAGAGGGAGAGATAAGTAGATGGTCGTGGAAAGAAAGATAAGAAAATTGAGATTGTGGAAAACAAAGAGAAAAATGAAATCATAAGGAATGTCTAAAGAGACAGACACAAAGAGCGGTAGAGAAAGAAATATGGACAGAGAGATATATAGAGAGGTATAACGAAATAGTGATAGAGAAACAGGTATCGGGAAATACTGATAGGTGGTGTACCTAAGTAGAGGTGGAGAGAGATGGGTATAGAAAGATAAATAGATAGACAGAGAGATAGATAAAGAGAGGTGTAGATAGATAGACATAGAGAGGTAGAGGTAGAGAGGTGGAGAGAATTAGATACGGAGAGATAGAAATGGAGAGAGAGAAAGAGACACATGTATAGATAGATAGGTTTACTGAATTAGAGAGAGAGAGTGAGGTGAAGAGAGATAGGTAAAGAGAGATAAAGATAGAGAGACAAAAAACAAGTATAGATATATGGATATAGTGAGGTAGAGATAGAGAGGTGGAGAGAGATAGGAATAGCGAGACAAAGATGGAGAGAGACAAAGAGCCAGGTATAGATAGATAGGTGTAATGAGGTAGAGATAGATAATTGGGGAGCGATAGGAATAGAGACACAGAGATAGAGAGATACAAAGAGATACAGATATGTATATAGAGATATCGATATGCAGAGAGAGAGAGAGTAGAGCGAAGCGCTAGAGAGAAGAAAGAGTCAGGTATAGAGAGATGAAGAAAAGGAGTCTCTGTGTGATGAAGAGAGACAAGAAGAGACGATGAAGAGACGACAAGAAGAGAAGGAAAAAAGAGACAAAGTAATAGGTATAGAGAAATAGCTAGAGAGAGAGAGAGAGAGGATTGAACAGAATACCTGAGACCTTGATGCCTTTGAATTGGGAACACGGCAGTCGCAGATGCTCTGCACAGAGACAGTGTCAATAGAGACTCGAAGAGGGTCCCCTATCTCTTCTTCCAAAAGAACGAGAAGATTTCCAGAAGCTTCTAGAAATGAACGAGGAACGTGGTACCTGAGAGAAAAATAGATTCTCATCAAATTTCCAGAATATAAAAAAACAAAATCTTTGACTCTCACAGGGACTGAGATGGACGGCCTTTGGGGGTCAAATGCGAGACCCAGTACCGGCCGATGTTCACCCCGTTGACCCATGCCTCGCCCTTTCCCATGCTGTTGAGGTTCAGCGCCACTGGATCAGTACCCGAAGGCGAATCAAATGTCGTCTGGTCAAAGTCAAAGTCACAAGTTGTAAAAATCAACGGACTGAAAAGTCAATGGGTGAAATGTATTTGCAAGTTACTTTAAACCAGGTGAGGCGACGGGTGGTGGGACTGCAGCCTGTTGTCCAGTTGGCTCTGAAATAACCGTCTCTCGTGTAGATCTTCATCCTCTCACCCCATAGCCCCGGCTAACATCATCCACGTCAGCACATGGTTAAATTTCTAGAGATAGAAAGAGGAAGGAGTGGAAGTATAGATAGATAAATGGATGGATGGATAACAAGCATAATTGATAAACATTTATGTAGATACATCTACTAGATGTAGATAGAAAGTTAGAATGATAAATAGAGGGATAGTTAGAGACAGATAGTGGAAGATAAGGAAGGATAGACGGATGGGTGGATCAGTGAATGGATAAATAGACTGATCAACAGATTGGTGGTTTCAGAAATAGAGTGAGAGACAGAAAAATAAACAGAAAGATGGATGGATGATTGGCACAGTAATAGAGATAAATAAATAAAAGGAATAGCCAGAAGTCGATATCCATAAGAGGATAGAGTCATAGCAAGAGATTGGTAGATGAATAGAAAGATTTACAAATGGGTGGATAATAGGTAAATATAGATACGGGTATTAGTACAAATAGACTGACTGATAAGGCAATATATAGAGATAAATAGAAAGGCGGAGTGTTGGAAGAGTAGATAGATATCGACAGAAGGCTGATTTTACATATATAAATAGATCTCGAGAGAATGAAGAGATATGTGATGAATACATAAGAAGTGATATATAGATAGAGAGATATGGATAGATTGCTAGATAGGATTGAGAGAGATAGATAACACAGATGGAGAGTGATAGAGCGAGCGAGCAAGCGAGCGAGCGAGCTAGAGAGATATGGATAGATTGCTAGATAGGATTGAGAGAGATAGATAACACAGATGGAGAGTGATAGAGCGAGCGAGCAAGCGAGCGAGCGAGCTAGAGAGAGAGAGAGAGAGAGAGAGAGAGAGAGAGCTAGAGAGAGAGAGAGAGAGAGAGAGAGAGAGAGAGAGAGAGAGAGAGAGAGAGAGAGAGAGAGAGAGAGAGAGAGAGAGAGAGAGAGAGAGCTAGAGAGCGAGCGAGAGAGAGAGAGAGAGAGAGAGAGAGAGAGAGAGAGAGAGAGAGAGAGAGAGAGAGAGAGAGAGAGAGAGAGAGAGAGAGAGAGAGAGAGAGAGAGAGAGAGAGAGAGAGAGAGAGAGAGAGAGAGAGAGAGAGAGAGAGAGAGAGAGCGAGCGAGAGAGAGAGAGAGAGCGAGCGAGAGAGTGAGAGAGAGAGAGAGAGAGAGAGAGAGAGAGAGAGAGAGAGAGAGAGAGAGAGAGAGAGAGAGAGAGAGAGAGAGAGTATGTGTGCCAACCTGGAAACCCCACTTATAATTGCTGAGATTCTCGGATTTGCTGGCCGAGCCTCGGATAATAACTGTCTGAATACCGGCAACTCTGCGCTCCAGATACGCTCCAGCATCCTTCAAATGAATGATTGAGTATGATTAATCGTTAAACTAAATATTAAATTATGGATTTACAAATCTCATTGGAAAACCACTTACTGGCATTCCGACCATGACGCTGAGTAATGATATGTCATTCTTGCCGGATTTAAATGCAATGGTTTTGTCCAAGACAGTTCCTTTCTCCCCCGGAACGTCTTGTGAACTTCCTATGCAATAAAATACATTCTCAATAATATGTTTCCTAATTAAAAAACTACTAGAATAATATCTTGCCTTTGTATACGCCGTTGATGAAAGCGTGAACCACATGGGAGAGTGAATGGACGTGAAGAACCGATTTGCCAAAGTTTGGTGTATAGTTGAAGCTACAATACGAGAAAAAATTGAAAAATCTTTTGTTTGCCTTATTCTTTAAAATTATTTTCTAGATGTAAAGTCGTCATGCATTTTCTAAAAACAGAGGAAAAGCTCTCATTTCTAATTGCTACAAATTTATGATAATGAGAGAAAATAGAAAGAAACAAAAGGATTCTGTACTACGAACTTTTTACCTTGCATATTCCCTAGGTTAGTGTTCGCCCATCCTGATGCCGGTATTGGATACTGGTATCGGGACGGATGCTGAACCGGATACCGGAAATGAATTTTCCGGTATCCGTTTTTTCCGATATCCGGATACCAGATATCGGTTGCTACAGTGCCGATATCCGATACCGGTATCCATCCGATACCGGCATCCGTCTCCCGTCTCAGGGAGACAGATGACGGTACCGGATATCGGTTTTTGATATGCGCATCGTGTACCCTTATCTCACTCTTTCACTCTTTCAGTCTCTCTCTCTCGTTCTCGCCCTCTCCCTCTCCCTCTCCCTCTCTCTCAGTCTCTCTCTCTCACTCTCGCCCTCTCCTTCTCCCTCTCTCTCTCTCTCGTTCTCGCTCTATCCCTCTCCCCCTCTCTCTCTAGCTTTTCATGCCTCGCTCTCTAAAAATATGAGAAGCACATGAAACCATGTTTCTCTAAAAATATGGTCGACTGACATTTCATATTTTGCAGGGGTAACGTTGGCAAGGTGGCACCAGAAGAAATAAACATTTGGTTATACAACTAAGTTATTATATACACGTTACCTTTTATTATTTGTTCTATATGGGATAAAGGGATTCTGGTTTTGTGGTAAACTCAGAATCCCTTTATCCCATATGGAAAGATAATTTTTTTTTTGATATAAGCTATCTAATGCTATGTCAGATGGATGATTATTTTATTGGTCGGTATCGGATATCACAAAAACGATATCCGGATATCGGTTTTCCGATATCCGGTATCCGATACCGCCTTCGTCCTCACCCCCCGATATCCGGTACCGATATCTGTCTAACCCCTGATAGACGGATATCGCCCGATATTCGGAACCGTCCCATTTGTTTCCGGATATCGGAAATCGGTTGTCCGATACCGGATATCGGACGGATATCGGGACGGCGAACACTACCCTAGATCAATCCCATAATAGTAAAAATTATGGGAGATTTACTAAATCGAAAAAAAGAAGAAAGTTAACAAAAAATAGAACCGGATGTAATTTGTTCTTTTCATTATTTGAATTACATGTGAAATGAATAATGATTTTTTTTTGAAATACGTGCTTGGTTTAGGCAAAGCTCTGTGATTAGGGTTTTTACGAACAATTAAGAGTAGGTCACACTGTAAAAACATTGCTTTGAAAGGGATTTTTCTATTCGTACCTTGTGGAGTACCATAAATAGCCTGTCTCAGCTTTCGTGGTGCTAATTTGTTCGACCAGGCCGGTTGCAGAGAGCGGAGCCGTCGCCATGCTCAAGATTGTGTCGTTAAACGATTCCCATCTCTCTGGACTATTGAAAACTTCAGCTGCTGTATTTAATCGCACGCCCCACTGAGCTCTCACCTGTAATTTATGCCCATTAGTAAAGCCTAATATATTTGAAGTTGTTGCAATTAACAGCTAACATAGAGAACATGTAGAGATAAAAAATAAATAATATGTAGAGATATATAGACAGATGGATAACTTGAAAGACTTATAGATTAAAAAAAAATGGAGTTGATACTACCTTTCCGCTATTAAATGTCACGGTTTGGCAATCCGAAAGAATGCTTATTGATCTTGCAGGCAATACATACATGGCTTCCCGAAATTGTACATTTGCTATCTGCCTTCGATCATTGTTACAAAGGAAAGCAGCGCATTTACCTGAAGTATCATCAAACACAAAGGCCTGGAAGGCTTTTCCACTTTCTTAACTCTCTTCCCATGATAAGAAATAATGGCAAGAAGGAAAACTTGCCTCTTGAAGCGGCCCAAGGGAGATATTACTGGGTTGTCCGAACAGCAAAGCCTGGGAGACGGATTTAACCGCAGCGTGCAGGTCCTTTAGATGTGCCCATTTGGGTTGCCATACCAGACCTTCCCATAGGAAACCGTGGCGTCAAAGAAACTTCATTATAGGAGATGACGGTGACGAAAGTCGTCATCCAAAACCAGTTATCTAACAAAATTTTGGATGAAGATTTCGTCATCCTCATCGTCCTTCAGAAACGCCACCAAAGGAGATAAAGATGTATTATTTCACCTGGTGATGAAAATCGTCATGAAAATCCGTCATCATCTACAAATTGATTGATGGTCATGATTTTACCATCCTCATCCACCTCAAAATCTCCACTAAATAATGTATTCTTTCACTGGGGGCCCAGCACCGTCATCATCAGAAACTCCAACAGTGTAGATTTCAATCTATTCCCTCGCCCGGCAACGAAAATCGTCATCCAAATCCGTCACCGATCACAGTTTGGGTGGTAGAGAGGATGTCTTCATTGTCATCCTCTCTTAGAAACTGTACCAAGTGGAGATTAAGATGCATGCTCTGGCCCGGAGACAAAATCCGTCTCCCGAATCCGTCATCAGAATAGTCTGGAAGACTATAACGATGTGGTCATCGTCATCCTCCATCAATTACTCGAGACTTGAGAGGAGACGAAGATGAAATCTCTCAAATTATAACGAAAATCATCATCCAAAATAGTGTTTGGATGTCGGTGACGGATTTGTGGATGACGACTGTTTTCTTCTTATGGGCGAGTACTCTTACATATTCATCTCCTTTGGAGACGTTATTGATGGAGCATTGACATAGTCTCCTCCAATAGGATGATGACGGGTGTGGATGACGATAACGAAATGGTCACGATAATTGATGCCGTCAGGCGTTGGAGGGTTTGATGACGACTTCCGTCACTGTCCTCAGAAACTACAGGATGACGAAAATCGTCGTCGAAACCCGTCATTTCCGACAGTTTGGCTGTTCACGACGATATCCTCATCATCATCCTCCCTAATAGATGGAGATGTACTTTCTCAACGATGACAAAAATCGTTAACTAAGATTCATCCAGGTCATCGATTTTCGTCATCTGACTGTAGTTTCTAAAGGGGCAATGACAAAAGAGGACAACGATTAGCTCTCCGGTGTCATCGTCATCCTGGCGAGGATAAAAAACGACAACGATGATGATCTATCATCTTCATCCGTCATCTTCGTCGATGAAAACTAACTCTAATTCTCATTTACCGTATTCGTCGAGAGGGGCTTCGTCGTAGTAGCTCGTACTCACAAATGAAGAGCCAAACCCGCCGAGGTTCGTGCCTCCGTGGTACTGAACGAAACAGCAGGTATACTTAACAACTTGATGGGAATAAAAAATTAAATAAAAAGAGATGGTGTGCGTAGGTAGGAATGAACTCACCATGTAGTAGTTTACAAAGCTTCCTCCTTTCGCAATGAACAATGCAGTAGCAAAGGCGATGTCCTGTGCTGTTCGAACGTACGGTTCTTCACCGAATCGCTGATACCTTTGACGAGAAAAACACAGACAGGCAGGTTAGTCTTTGTTATTTCCGCGGTGAATTCGATTCGGCAATAGAGTGGCGAATTAAATGAGAGAGGGGAGATAGACAGAGAATCGGGAGGGGACAGAGTAAGAGAAAGAGGGAGAGTCGGTGTGGGAGAGTGAAGAAGAGGAGAAAGAGAAATAGAGTTAGGAACGGATATAGAAAACGAGAAAGAAAGAGAGAGTTCGGGAGCGAGATAGAGTAAGTGAAAGTAAGAGGTAGTTCGAAGTGATAGAGAGTAAGAGAAAGAAGGCGAGAATGTGGGTGTGACAGAGAAAATAAAATAAAGAGACGGTTTTGGGGGAAAGGAACATAAAAAAAGAAAGAGTCAGGGAGGAGGGATAATAAGAGAAAGAAAGAGAGATTTTGGGAGTGGGGGAGATTAAGTGAGAGAGCGCGAGAGAGTAATCGAAAGAAAGAGAGAACTTACGAGGGAGAGAGAGAGACAAAGTAACAGAAAAAAAGAGAGTTAAGAAGGGTGAGAGAGATGTATTAAAAAGGGCTACTGAGTAAGTCAAAGCAATATACATATATATACAGAGAGAGAGAAAGAGAAAGTTAAGGAACGAGAGTAAGACAAAGAAATGGAGAGTTTGGGAGGGAAAGAGAGAGAATACGAGAAAGAAAGAGAGATGTTGGGAGGGATAGAGAGCAGTGAAGAGAAAGAGAAAAAGAAACAGAGAACTGGGGAGGGAGGGAGAGAGAATACGAGAAAGAAAGAGAGATTGTGGGAGGGATAGAGAGAAAGAGAGAGGGAGACAAAGAAACAGAGAACTGGGGAGGGAGGGAGAGAGAATACGAGAAAGAAAGAGAGATATTGGGAGGGAGAGAGAGTAGATGAGAGAGAGAGAGAGAAAGACAAAGAAAGAGAGTTTGACAGGGACGGAAAGAGAATAAGAGGAGAAAAGAGAGAATATGAGAGAGAGAGAGAGAAAGTGAGTGAAAGATAGATAGAGAGAGAGTAAGAGAAAGAAATAGAGAGTCAGGGAGGGAGGGAGAAAAGAGAGAGGAGAGAATCGGGGACGGTGAGAGAGTAATACATTGAGAGCTCCAGGGAGGGAGGGAGAAAAGAGAGAGGAGAGAATCGGGGACGGTGAGAGAGTAATACATTGAGCGCTCCAGGGAGGCAAACATAGTAGGAGAAAGAAAGAGAGAGTGAGGAAGGCAAAGGGAGATAGATTGCCTCTAGAAAGACATAACAAAAAGTGAGAGTTGGAAAAAGAAAGAACGACAGAGAATCTCTCGGAGAGACATAAAGAGAAAGAGCAAGATACAGTGTCTCGGAGAGACAGAAAGCAAGAAGGAAAGAGCGAAGATCCTCGGAGAGAAAGACATTGAAAGAGCAAAATACAGTCTATCGGAGAGACAGAAAGCAAGAAAGAAATAGCGAGCGACAGTCCCTCCGAGTGACAGAACGAGAATGAATGGAAGTTAAAAAGAGAGAGAGAGAGAGAGAGAGAGAGAGAGAGAGAGAGAGAGAGAGAGAGAGAGAGTCAGATATAGAGTCTACCCGCAAGAAAGAGAGAGAGAGAGACGAGAGATTTGAGTGAGAGAGAGAGAGAAAGAGAGAGGAGGGCTCGGGAAAACACGAATTGGGTTCAGGAGAAAACGTACATAGACGTCCAGTTCTCCGTCCAAAGAGATGGTTTGCCAGGGGAATTGGGGCCTTTGAACGTTTCACCGCAGTTCATCCCATTGCAAGAGTTTATCTGAAATTAATCAAAAAATTGACAAAAAAAAACGGACTTCCGAGAAAAGAATTCACTAGAAAAAAACAATCACATAACATACCACAGGATCCGGGGCATCGTCTTGCTTGCACATCATCCAAGGAACGCCCGTGTTGAGCCCCACCGCAGTCGCCGCCGCCCATCGAACGTAGGGCGGGCCCTTTTCGTGGAACGCAGCCTCCACCGTCTGATACTCGTTCTCGATCTACAGCGGCCGTCCAGATCATCACCAGTTCGTTATTTGATTATGATGTTGAAAAAATCTTCAAGATCTCTTGTATGAATATCTTAAAAAGGAATAAATAGCTGATACTACATTAAGAAAAGAAGATATTATTAATAGATATATATGTAAAAATAATATAACATATTTGATTCAAAGACTGGTCCTTATTTAAAGGCAAGAGGAGCATCCTTGTCCTCTATGGTCTCTCTTGAATTTAACCCATCATTATTCAAGATTGACTTAGCCTCTACGCATAATAACTAACTCCCACACTTAATGAAATATCTTAATTTCAAATGAACGTAATGGATCGATAATAACAATATTATTGTCCGTATAAGAAATCACAAATTAACATATAAGGCAATGAAAATTTACCTGGGTGATTATGATAGGGCCGCCTTGTGAAGCGAACAGTCCCTCGGCCTTCATCATGTTTGTAATCTTAGTTACAAATCTCTGCATGTGGAACTGCACGGGCGAATTCATGGACGGAGAACGAGAAGGGTGAGGGAAAGGAAGAGATATAGAGATAAATGATAGATATACTAAAAGGAGGAGAAAGATAGTTGGAGAGAGAGTGTGTGAGAGTGGAATTAAGAAAGATAGACATAGACAGCGAGGGAAAGGCTTAGTGTTAATGTCAGAGAGAATGAAGAGAGATAGAGAGAGAGAGAGGGAGATGGAGAACGAAGAGAGAGAGTGAAATGTGTATATAAATATGTGTGTGTAGAGAGAGAGAGAGAGAGAGAGAGAGAGAGAGAGAGAGATAGAGAGAGAGAAAGAAACAGCTCGCGCCAGACAGATGTAGAAAGAGAGCGAGATCAAATAGAAAGAGATAAAGAGATACGTGTGATGACCCAGATAGACGGATAAAGAGAGAGAGAGAGACAGAGGGTGAGGTATGTGTTGTGAGAGAGCAACATATACGTAAAGAGAACGATACATAAATAAAAGAGCGAAAGAGCCAGATTAATGGATAGAGAGAAATCGAAATGGAGAGAAAAAATGAGAAATATATATAGAGAGAGCGAGAAAGATGATGCAAGTAAGATAGATGTAAAGAGAGATCGAGGTTCGAAAGATAATTATTTAAAAAAAGAGTGATAGAGCCAGAAACATAGATCGAGAGAGAGAGAATGAGAGCAAGATATATATATATGTCAAGAGAGATGGAGCGCGGGAGACAATGGAAGCGATATATATGTATTTAGAGAGAGAGAGAGAGATAGAGAAAGATTTATTGACGGATAAATGACGTTTATATATTTAGAGAGAGAGAGAGAGAGGAAGCAGAACAAACGAACACAGACGTGATTTCAAGGGAATCCAGCCACCTTGAAAGGCTCGTTGTCGGACCGAAAGACAATGCCCGAGACATCGCGCAACCAAAAGGGAAGACCCCTTAACACGGAACAACACCCAATAAACAATTTAATCTTGAAATTATCATATATTCCTTAAACCATAACATTTCTTACCCGAACTTCCATTCCGATTCGATGTAGGGCCCGATTCTGAGGCTGGCGTAGAGACCCTGCGCTTGAATCTCTTTGATGAACCGCACAAGATCGTATCTCCCCTCAAAATTATACTGCAATTGAGATTGGGAATCACGCGCATGATCAATATCCGCTACAAAAAAACCTTACCCGTCCCTGAAGCGGCTCGTGTAGGTTCCAGAAAACGTAGGTTTGTATCGCGTCGAGTCCTCCCTCCCTGCCTCTCTGAATCAAACGCGGCCACATCTACATAGAACATAGATAGATCGAGAAATAGCTAGAAAGGTCTAGTTCGAGAGAAATAACAATATAAACAGATAGTTAGAGTAGATCGCTAGATAGTTAGATATTTAGAGTGATATAGCTTGATAGTAGATAGCTAGATAGATATTTAGATAGAGATAACAGTTCATATATGCGTAGACAGAGATAAATAAAAAATAAAGATAGAAAGAAATTGCTATAAAGGGATAGAGAGAGTAGCTTGCTATCTAGATAGATAGATAAATACATCAGTAGGTGGTTAGGGATAGTTAATAAAAAATGAAGAGAAAGAAAGGGATATCCAGATAGAGTGAGCGGAGCTAGCGTTCTAGATAGATTGTTAGAGGGAGATAAATAATAAATTAAGAGATAGAAAGAGATACCTTAAAATAGAGAGAGAGCAGCTAGCTAGATAAATAGTTATATAGTTAGTCAAAGAGAAATCTAGATAGAAAGAAGATAGAGAGAGAGGGAGAGCTAAATGGAAAGATAGATATACACAGAGACAGAGAGTGATTGATTGATAGAGAGATAAAAAAGTAGAAAGAGAAATATAGCTATCTATACATGGAGAGAGAGATTGTTAGGTAGGTACATCCATAGCGAGATAAACAAATTGAGAGACAGAGATAGCTAGATGGATTGGTAGAACGAGAGATAGCTAATTATATATTTACTTATACAAGGAGCGATAGTTGGCTCGATAAATACATAGAGATTGATAATTTAATAGATAGATATATACATAGAGAGAGAATTTGTTAGACTGATAGATCCAGAGAGAGATAAACAAATATAGAGAGAGAGAGATAACTAGATGGATTTTTAGAGCGGGAGATAGCTAATCATTTGTATATTTATACAGAGAGCGATCCTTAGCTAGATTAAATACATATCGAGATTGATAAACTGAGATTTATCGGCGTAAATCGAGAGAGAGATAGCTAATTAGATATTTATATGCACAGAAACCAAGAGTTGGAGAGATTAATACAAAGAGATTGATAACTTAATAGATAGATATTTAGATTGATAGATAGATATCAACATAGAAAGAGAAATTTTTTAGATTGATAGATCCAGAGAGAGATAAACAAATAGAGAGGGAGCGATAGCTAGATGGATTTTTAGCGCGCGAGATAGCTAATTATATGTATATTTATACCGAGAGCGATCCTTTGCTAGATTAAATACAAATCGAGATTGATAAACTGATGGATAGATCGAGAGATCGAGAGAGAGAGAGAGGGAGAGATCAACCTCGGGCGTGCTGCGTGGATAATGCACTGATCCAGAGAAGACGATCTTCTTCTCGCCGCCGACGATGAGCGATCGTCCGTCGTATGTCACATTGCCCGACGCCGGCGCCGCCGCTCCATCCGCCATCGCCGCCGCCACCACCGCCGCGGCGAAGAGCACCGCCGCCACTCCCATTCTGACAGTTCTCGGGCTCAGAGACAGAGAGAGAGGTAGAGAGAGAGAACTCTGATCGAAACTGCCTAGAGAGAGAAACAGGGACGGGAATTTAAATAGGAGCGGCAACAGCGGGCCCGCGGTAACCTCACCACAACTAACGAACGCTTGCACGCCTGCCGGATTGCGGTAAGGTCACCGCCGTAACGGCCTTTCCCTCCCTCGCCCGCCTGCTTCTATTTATTACGTGTTTCCCGTTATGTAAATATTGGAAACTTCCCCATTCGTCTCCCGTGCTTATTTTTTCTGTAATTTGTATATTAACTTTCCAATTTTGGAAGAATTCGTTTCAACTTTTGATACACATTTCTCGAGTTCTTTTTTAGCATTAGCGAGCTTCTTTAAGAATCATTCACCCAAGTAAATCATTTACGAAGAAAATAATCTTTTGATAACTTCTTTGTTATATGCTGCCCGATATATATACTGGAAGCTTCAGTATGCATCTCATGTTTCTAATATTTCTATGTAATTTCGATATTAGCTTTCCGATTTTGAAGAAGTAATATTTCCATGGAAAATACGTTTCTACTTATTTTGTTTTAATTTACTGGGTTTCTTTTGAATTATTTCACCAATTCAAAGAACATAAAAAAATATATATTTTTTCAAAACTTGTTATATGCAGCCCGTAACATATATTACAATATATATATATATATTGTAATACTGGAAACTTGTTCATTGATCTCCTATTTCCGTTTTTTGTAATTTGAATATTAACCTTCCAATTTTAGAAGAAGTCGTGTCAACTTCTGATACACATTTATCGAGTTCTTTTTTAGTATTAGCATGCTTCTTTTAGAATCATTCACCCAGATAAATAATTTACAAAGAGAATATTTTCGAAAATTCCTTGTTATATGCTGCCCGTTATATATATTGTGAACTTCCGTATTCATCTCCTTTTTCCAATTTCTCTATGTAATTTTGGTATTGGCTTTCCAATTGTAAAGAATTAATATTTACTTGGAAAAAACATTTCTACTTATTATGTTTTGTTTTAGTGAGTTTCTTCCGAATTACTTATTTCACCAATTTAAAGAACAAAAAAAGAAAATAATATTTTCAAAACTTACTGGTTATATGCAGCCGGTCATATATACTACATATATATATCTATATTGGAACCTTGCTCAGTGATCTCCTATTTCCTTTTTTTGTAATTTGAACATTAACTTTCCAATTTTGGAAGAATTCGTGTCAACTTCTGGTATACATTTCTTGAGTTCTTTTTTAGTATTAGCATGCTTCTTTTAGATCATTTACCCAGATAAATAATTTACAAAGAAAATAATATTTTCAAAAATTCCTTGTTATATGCTGCCCGTTATATATATTGTGAACTTCTGTATTCATCTCCTTTTTCCAATTTCTCTATATAATTTTGGTATTCGCTTTCCAATTGTGAAGAATTAATATTTCCTTGGAAAATACATTTCTGGCTATTTTATTTTGTATTACTGAGTTTCTTTCTAATTATTTCACTAACTTAAAGAGCTTAGAAAGAAAAGAATATTTTGAAAACATGGTGGTTTTATGCAGCCCGACATATACATACATTGATATATTGGAAACTTGCTCATTCATCTCCTGTCACTTTTTTTTTCTGTACTTTGAATATTAACTTTCTAATTTTGGAAGAATTCGTGTCAACTTCTGGTATACATTTCTCGAGTTATTTTTTAGTATTAGCATGCTCCCTTTAGAATAATTTACCCAGATAAATAATTTACAAAGAAAATAATATTTTCACAAATTCGTTGTTATATGCTGACCGTTGTATATATTGTAAACTTCCGTATTCATCTACTTTTCTAATTTTTCTCTGTAATTTTGGTATTAGATTTCCAATTATGAACAGTTGATATTTACGTGGAAAATAAATTTCTGGTTATTTTGATTTCTATTGCTGAGTTTCTTTCGGATTATTTAACTAAGTTAAAGAACTTAAAAAGAAAATAATATTTTGAAAGCTTTCTGGTATATATATATATATATATATTGGAACCTCGCTCATTCATCTCCCTTTGCTTATTTTTTCTGTACTTTGAATATTAACTTTCCAATTTTGGAAGAATTCGTTTCAACTTGTGATATACATTTCTTGACTTCCTTTTTACCATTAGTGAGGTTCTTTTAGAATCATTCACCCAAATGAAAAATTTAAAAAGAAACTAATATTTTGGCAAGTTGCTCTTTATACATTGCAAGTTATATACACTGTAAACTTGCACGTTATATGCTGCAAGTTATATACATTGGAAACCTGCTTGTGATGTGTTTCCCTTTATATATATTGGAAACTTGCTTAGTCATCACTGGTTTCCTATTTTTCCTGTAATTAGAATACCAGTTTTCCAATTTTTATGATTCAATTTTCATGGGATATGCATTTCTCGAGTTCTATTTTTGCATTAGCGAACTTGTTTCAAAATTACTCACTACTGTAAACAATTTTAAAATAAAATTATATGTTGGAAACTAAATTAAATTTAATTTGAATATATGCTTTCCAATTTTGGAAGAATTCGTTTTAACATGAAATATACATTTCTCAATTTTTTAGCCTTAGCAAGTTTCTTTTAAATTTATTCACGTGTAAATAATTTACAAACAAATTTTTATTTTGTAAACTTGCTCATTATATGTCGCCAGTTATGTCTATATTGTAAACTTGCTCATTCATCTCCTGTTTATTGTTTTTCTCTGTAAATTGAATACTGGCTTTATAGTTTTAAAGAATTAATATTTTTTTGGGATACGCATTTCTTTTTTTTTTTTGTTTAGCATTATCAAGATTTTTTTGAAATTCATTAAATAGTGTAAAGAATTTTCAACGAAAACTATTTTCTTGAAACTTGCTCGTCATAGGTTGCCCGTTACATATATTCGAAACTTGCTCATTCATCACATGTTTCTTGTTTTTATCTGTAATTGAAATTTTAGCTATCCAGTTTTGAGGAATTCATTTTTTACTTTGTTTATGCCTTTGTCAATTTTTTTCCAGCAAAATGGAATTTCTTTTAAGTTCATTCAGTAGTTGTAAAAAATTTACAAAGAAAAATAATATTTGGACACTTGATGGTTATATGTTGCCTGTTGTATGTACTGTAAACTTGCTTATTCATCACATGTTTCTTATTTTCTTCTGTAATTTGAATAATATCTTTTCAATATGGAGGAATTCTTTTTTACTTGGAATATAAATTTCATGAATTTTCTTGTTTAGAATTCGAGAGTTCCTTTTAGATTCATTCACTAAAGTGCAGAATTCGGAAAGAAAATAATCATGTTTTCTAGTTTTCTCAATGGTGATGTGGAATTTAGATATGCCCAAATATTGGAATATGGTGCTTAAATTTAGCAAACATTGTCAAGTTGGGTAAATCTTTAACCTTATGGGATTGCCAATGTAGCCTCAGAAAAATCATACTTATATAACTACTTATTATCATATAAATATGGAAATTACAAATGTACTTTTAAAACATGCTATGGGTGAGAAATATATTTATTCTAAATAATATCTCCACCCTCTTGAAAAAATAATTTTACTCTTCATGAACTCGATTTAGCGATGAGATTAAGACCAAGTTTCAATCGAAAGTTTCATCAATTAAATTTCAATATTTTATTAAAAATTGCAAGAAAGAACATTCAAGGTAAGAAAATTCAGGTTCTTATCCCTTCCTAGAAATAGTGAAGATATGATAAACCGTTATGAATGGAACATTTTGTTGTGTGTGGTATCCATGCTATTTGATAACTGCTGAAAATTCCCCCTAGCATTAAACCAATCTACTTTTTGGATCTGACTATAATGAGTCTGCTTAAAAGAATCCCCCAAAAAATCCCATATTATTTTTATGTGTTGGATTTCTTTGAAGTTTCTAACAGTTTTTGCATATTAATTCTGTCAGACTAAATTGGACGCTATTGATGGAAATTTAATAATAAATTGCTTGCTGAATTATTATTGGTTGAATCAGATTCTTGTTGGTTAGATCAATTAATTATCTACTTTACTCAATATAGATTATATTAATCATTTTTCTCCTTAAAAATGTACTCTACATTTCTTTTTCATAATGTCCAATTTTTAATCAAAGCCAAAATAAAATTCTGTATGATAGGACTGTAAAAACCAATAGTTGGTTCATCATTAATAGATATATTACAACCCTTACTATTGTGGTCAGCGATGAGTGTTCTTCATCGTCAGACATATGAGAAAGGAAATTGATATGAGCATGAAAATACATTGTTTTAAGAGATTTGGGGACAACAACAACAAATATAATAAAGATTTTCATGGCTTCTTTGGATTGAAGGTTTTGTTTGTTGTCATTGTGTTGATGACTGTTGAACTTGGCCACTCTGTTTTTTCTGTACTTGGGATGGTTGTGGCTGTCAAGATTTTTTGTAAGATTTTGAGGCTTATTTTCTCGCTTCGACTTCATCTTTTTCAAGCTTTTTCTTGTTGGAGGACCTGTTCATTAGAGCATGTTGGAAAAGTCTTCTTCTGCATGGGTTTCTTTTGTTGGGTGCAAATATTTCTTCGTCTTTGATGAAGTTGAATTGTTTCCTTGTCTGCAAGTTCCTGCATTTGATAAAGAAAGTTTTGAAGCTCATTCACTTTATACGATGAGACGATAGCACTCATTCAATCACAGTATGAGCAGAGAACTTACACAACTATTTATGTGTATTTTAAATTATGATAGGTTAAGATGAAAAGAAATCTGAGAAAATAGTAAATCATTATATCCAATTTAGTTCCAATATGAAATATGATGGTGACGTCCCCCAACTATCCCTGTGATTCCATACTCCTTGAACATCAAACCAAGACACAACTGAAGACTACACATAACCACTATGGGAAAACCTGCGACTCGCAATTCATATGACACAACATGGATTGTGCCCGTTTACTGGATATAGTATACTCCTGTTCCCCCAAAGCCAGTTCTAGAGACAATTGAATTTGATGAGGGTTAGCATAAACCAACTTTAATGGGAAAATGGATGTACTGATGATAAATGATCTTGAGCAGATTTATATGGCTTGAAGGTGTTGCCCTTTGTGTTTGAGATTTGATCAGCAGAATTTTTGTGTGATAGATACTGTTGTTCTCTGCCACTGTGTTTGTCTTCCAATTTTTGCTGTGTTGATTTTTGGGCTTTTGATTCATTTTTGCCAATGTCTTTTTGTTTGCTCGTTGTGCTTCGTCCTCCGCCATCCAATGACTTTTCCTTTACCCCCAATTCTGGCGTATTGGTTCCCCTGATCGCCTTCAACTGCACTGATCAAAGACTCCACGGAAACAAGCTTACACTATAACCAGTAGATGATACAAAAATGGGGTATCAGCTTGAAATACAAGGCAGATTATTCCACAATACTTATGAGAAGGCCCAAATGGTTTTGATTCTTGTCGTTGGGATATTTGATCAACAACGCTAGTGCGGAGACGTCACATATGTGGAGTTCCAAAGCTTATCCATGAATATAAAATGATTGAATATATATAAAGATAATTGAAATAATGACATGCATCATAGAAATAAAATTGACCCTTTCGTGGAACGTGTGCACCTTGGTATGTCAAGTTATCGTGGACCACCTTTGGTTGACACGTATCATTGCGTAGAGGCTCGTATCGTCATTCTCCTTTAGCTATGTTGAAACAGAAGGAAGACTTTTTATACGCTTGACGTAGGGGATCCCCATCTGTTCCAGACGATAGCTGCGTCTTGCTGTAAGATGTAGGTCTGCTAACCTGCAAAAAGTCTGATTTTCCTCTTGACGGATAGCGTGATTAGCTGAGGCATCAGCAATTGAGTTTCCTTCACGATAAACATGATTGATGCAAGACAGTTTTTGTATATAAGGGTGCATTATTTTCCACCATGATTGGAGCTTCCAAGGCTTGCATACACGTGTATTTATGATTTGGCATAGAGCTGCAGAATTTGTTTCCACAATGATATTTTGAATTCCCATTTGATCACAAATTTTCATTCCATCTAGTATAGCCCAACATTCAGCTTCCATATTTGTTATGGATGAATATTTATGCGAGAAAGCAAAAACCATAGCATGGTTGCAATCTTGTAAGATACCACCACCTGCACCAGCTCCTGGGTTGCCTTTAGATACCCCATCCACGTTTAATTTGTGCATGGGGCTAATGGGTGGCACCCAGTAAATAAATTTTACACTATGACTATACTCAACATGATCAATGGATAGCATCCAATTTAATAGCCCCGGTATCTCTCTCCTTGAAGTGATCTTTGTAGGCTTAATTATATATTCCATCATTTTAATCCATCTCTGTAAAGATTGAATAATAGACCAATATCTTCTATTACTATTCTCCCATTTTAGGCAATTCCTTTTCTTCCAAATCTCCCACAGTAAAAACATACACGAATATCGTTTAAGGATAACAGCTTTACTTTCTTTCGATGAACTTTGTAAAAAATATTGAATCCAATGTAGTAATGAGAAATCTGACCTGATAGGAATATCCCATGCATTTAGCATCCATCTCCATGCTTGGATCGCCCATTCTCCTTTGAAAAATAAGTGCTCTGAGTCTTCAATCTGTGGATTTCGTATACAGCAAAGACACTTTGAGGCCATATGGATGCCAAGTTTCTTAACAGATGTATCCACAAGTAATGTATTTCTCAGCAATCGCCAAATAAAGAATTGAATCTTTGTGGGCATATTCATTTTCCACATCACCTCAGTTAAAGCATCTTTAGGTTTTTTTTTACGAAAATATTTCCACGTTGATGTAATGGTAAAGGCTCCATGTGTTGTAATACTCCAAATAGCTCTATCCCTCTCACTTGACAACGTTATATTCATGGCCCTTATATCTGAAATTACAGTATTTGAAAAACCACACTCCTCAAGATATTCTTCCCAATCTCGCTGCAGAAAATTCTGAACCGATAAGTTAGGATCTGGACATATGATACCAGGGAAATTAGCCAAACATCCCAAACCTGTCCAATTTGTTGACCATGCATTCATATGACCTTGCCCAATATGCCATCGAATAACCTCACCCATTTCATGCCATACAGCTTTTAGGTTTTGAATTCTTTGAGGCAGCCTCTTATCTAAAGTATTCAATTCCCAATTTCCAAATGTAACTCTTAGCAATCTAGTCCAAAGAGTATCTGATAAGCTCAAATTTAGGGGTTTTTTACTGGTTAGTCGTGTGAGTATTTGAGCTAATCAACAATAAAATTAACCTCACAACCGTAGGGCGAGTAAGGTGTCGATCCACAGGGAGCCAATAAGAAAATAGTAGTTCTTTTCAAGTTGGTCTAAAGTATCAATTCTCTGCAGAGTGTTCTTTTGTGGAATCAATTTAGCAAAATCTTCAGTGGACGATTCAGTTTATGCCAAACTTAATTAACTTCTGTTACAGTTCTTCTCTGAAGATTGGATTAGGAGAATTCAACGTCGACATCTTAGCTTATGGAGCAGTTTGATTGATTATAGGCTCTAAGCCTGTAATCTTAGGCCGGGTATGAGCAAGGCGCACGGCCTGGTGGCTGTGTGCAGCTCTCCCTGCGCGCAGGTGTGCGTAGGAGCTGCGCGCGGCCTGAAGGCTGCACGCGGCGCTCCCTGTGCGCGGGCATGCACAGGAGCTGCGCGCGGCCTGAAGGCTGCGCACGACGCCTATGGCGCGCGGCGCGCAGAGCTGCGCGCGCACTCCTGTAGCGGGGCGCAGGAGCTGCGCGTGAAGTTTCCTGCACGCGGCTTCCTCTGCGCGGGACGTGCGCAGGAGAGGCACGCGGCCTGGTGGCTGCGCGCGGCGCTCTCTGCGCACAGGAAGCAAACAGGTGTTGTGCACCTGTTTGTTGGATGCGCTCAGCCTGGCTGGGCGTGGCCCTGGCTGCGCTCGGCCCTTGGCTGGCGCGGCCCTGGCTGCGCTCAGCCTTGGCTGGGTGCAGCTTGGCGGGGCACAACTTTGGCTGTGCTTAGCTTAGTTGGGCGTAGCCTTGGTTGTGCTCTGCTCCAGCTGAACCAGACCTGGACGAGGCTTGCACAGAGTTGAAGGTGAGCAAGAAATATTGAGGTGGTGGTGAAATCAAACAAGGAAGAGATGGAAAAGAACGCTTGTTGAACAACAAAAACTTCAGATTGACTAAAATAGAAACAACTTTTGGTTGGAGAATGCTGGAAGAACCCTGATGGATGCTTCCCAAGCCAGCCTAGATTGTCTTAGAGGGAGGAGAATACACTTTCTGAAACCACAGTAATCACACCAACCTTGTGTCACGTTCCTTCCGGCGAGGTGATGATCTTCTTGCTCTTGTTATGCCTCAGCTTGTTTCTCCTCCCAACTCCAATGCTCATCAGTGTGTGGAGGGTTCTGCAGAACTCCTCTTCTCCAAGCCCTAGCTTGTTTTGACAGAATTTCTGGACGACCCCAAAATGATCCTTCAAGAGACCATTTATAGGTTTCTCTTTGGAGTGCTTCTTGGAGATTTTTAGTGCTTTTCCTTGTAAATTTTGTAAGCTTCATTTCATCAGATGCCTTCTTCTTGTGTTTTATCCACATCTGTACTCATCAAAAAGAAAAGTGAGATCTAATCCACTTTGATTCAGAGAATCAAGAGGGGTTAGTAAGTATGGAAATAATGCATGAAAACAATGACAAATGTGGACTGAATGTATGCAAAAGGCACGTTGATGCCCGGTAAATCCTTGATTATTTTATGACATAATTAGAGTCATCAGTATCCTTAGTATGAAAGTACCACACTCTTTTCATACGAAGACACCTCATAATCTTCTCAAGCTTATGAATCCCCAAACCATTTCATCTTTAGGAAAGCAAATGTTTTCCAAATATGTCCAATGACGTAGTTTTTGTCCCCCAACATTGAACCATAAAAATTGTGCAAAAATCCTTTTAATGAATGTAAATTTTTTTTGAGGAAAGTCATAGACAGACAGATTATGAATGGGCACGCTATTCAGAACAAACTTTATTAATGTTAAATGTGCTCCAGGTGACAAAAATTTACCTTTCCATCCTTCCAGTTTTCTTCTAATCTATCTATCTATCTATCTATCTATCTATCTATCTTTTTTTTTAAAAGAAAATTTAATTGATTTGAACGTGAAAATACATTGTTTGATGAGACTTTGGGAAAAAACAACATAGATATGTGAGTGGAGCATTCTTGTTTTTTCACTTTGGTCTTGAGACTTTTAGGCTCTTGACCAAGGTTTATTTGAGACTTTTGTGCTCTTCACGAAGGTTGATTTGAGTCTAGATTGGTTGGTCAACCCTCCATTTTTGCAGATCTCTGGTGTGGAGCTTTTTCTTTTAATGGATCTTGATCTTTTAGATGTTTTCCATGCCTGTGGTCTGTCATTATCATTGCCCAGCATATCTTTGCATCTCTGGAGATTGGTCGCATATACATGAGTGGAGAAGCTTGTCTCCTTCTCTTGTCTTATTGTGTAGATCGCTTTGACCTATACGGCTCATAGCTGCTCCTTCTTGACTGCATCTTCAATCTTTCTGGTTGGATTTCTCTCATGTCTGACATCACTAGCTCCACCTTTTATAGTGCTTTTCCTGTATCAAGTCAAAGGAAAATAACTTACCTGTTCTACAACCATGTCATTTGCGATCGATAAAATAAATGAACATGCATTATGCGAGAATGTTTGCAGAATGTTTTGATCTATGTGCCATGTGCTAATTTTACTGTATGTATCCTATTATCTAGGGAAACATGAGAGAAATCGCTCTACATTTACATGTATCTTGACCATTAAAAACCCGTTTGAGTTTCAAAGCGTGACTTGTGATAACACCCAAATTTCTGTCTTTATTTCATGTTATTAGCATGATTTTATGCATTTAAAGAGCTTAAAATGGGGTTGTTATCATATATTTACATGAAAATAGTGTTTTCTAGTGATTTCTGATTTTTCCCTAATTTTCTGTTAATTCTATGAATTTTAAAGGATTTATTGAAGCTCGAAATAATTATTTTTGAATGAAAATGGCATATTTAATATTTTATTTCGACTTTTATCAGCATGGGAATGAATCAGTGAATATTCTAGAGTTTTTTACGAATTTTTAGGATTTTTCTGAGATTTATTTGAAGAGGAAATGTATTTATTTCAAGGAAAAAAAGTATATTTATAATAGAAAAAGAAGTATTTTATTATTTTCGAACTTTCAAGGGCCTTTTTGCAAACTTTCGTTGCAAAAGACCCTGAAAACAGCTTTCGGTCGCCACTGCAGGCGTAAAGATCCAATTTAAAATTTACAGGGTTTTATTGCAATTTTTAATATATATTTTTAATGTTTTTAGGATAAATCGGAGGAGAGAGAGTGCGCCAGGGGCATATACGCAATTACTTTTGGGCGGCGTCCAAAAGCAATTCCAGGATTTTTAAGGACTTTTCTGCAAAAAGGAGGATTCAAAATGCGGCAGCCAATGAGAGAGCGACACGTCATTGCGCGTTTAAAAACGAAATTAATAAATAAATAAATTTTAAATCCAATGGATTAAATTGGTTTAAAATTGATTTATTAATAACTTTTGATCCTGAAGTCCGATTGAGATGATTTTTTTATGGATTTTTTTTTCTTGATCCCCTCTTTCTATCTGTATGGTTGGATCATTCAGATCCAGCCTACAGTGATAGATAAATATTAAGTACTAAACGGGGGTAAAATGGTGATTTTTGCCATATAACCTAAGTATAAAAGCTAAATTTCGAGAGGGGGAGCTCATTCTTGATGGTTCTCTATTACAGCTGCAAGACAGAGAGGAGTCCCACTCTGGATCAAGTTATCTGGTACTTTTTCCTTGATTGTATTTGGATTTGTGCATTTTGAATGAGATTAGTTCAATTTCTTGTTTCTTCTTCTTGGTTTTGATCTGAAATTCTAAATCGCTTGGCTTGAGCGGCATGTACAAGCCCTGATTAGGATTGAGAGGAGAATTTGAGGGATTCAACTAAGCATTCAACTGCATTCCAAAGAAAAACTCAAAAAAAATTAGTTTTAATTCTTAGGAGATTAAATTACCCCCATTTCAGTTCTGAATTATCAAAGTTGCAAAAACAAACCAAACTCAAATTAAAAATTCCCTTTTAACCTCTCTAATTGACCTCTTGGATCCTTTTATTAGGATCAAAGAAGCCAATTTAGAGCTCCATATTTCTTCTATTCATCTCAACTCTTCTACCCCCCTTTCTAAATTATCATCTAATTAGGGTGACTTGATCCTCATTGAAGATCAAATTCAGTTTAATCAGAGTGAAACGACCAATACAATCACCAAATCGAATCCCTTACTAGCTTCCCTTGGACGACACTCGTACTTATCTCTATACGTCTTAAGTGGAGTTCTTATAAATTTTATTGCATAAGCCAAAATCCACAACGACAAGGGCTTAAAATTGCATAGTTTTTACCCCTATTTTCGGCTTATCAACTTGAAAGCATTTTCAACGTCTGTCAAAGAGCAATAGAAAATGAGAATCGGCGCAGCAACACAATCTCTATTGCAGTTCTCAGACAAAATATATTTCTCGGCCCGAAAAGCTGGATAACCACAACCTTGACGTTAAAGAGGGTTAGCATTGATTTATGGGGGGAAAGAGGAGTCTCTCTCTCTCTCTCTCTCTCTCTTCTTGAAAAGTTTGGAGAGACTGATTTCAGCTGTTTCTTCACTTTTACTTTGGGATGGACTGTATGAGATTTTTCTAAATCTCGTTTTCGTGTATATTTTTTGACAACTTTGATTTGGAGGGTTTGGTGGCAATCGATATGTGTGACATTTGTATTGCCTTTATCAGGTTCCTATGTATTGAAACTTTTTCAACTATTTTTCCATTTTTTTTTCCTTCTATTCCCATGTTGCTTCTCTCCCTTTTTTTTTTCCCTCTCTTTTTTTTTCCTTTTCTTCTCCTCTTTCCCCTTTTCCATCGTGGTTCCCCCGTTCATTGCCAATGATAATGGTTAGCAGTTCCCTTGCTAAGACGTATATAATGGCTGAGTCTGCAATAAAGGTTGTGTTACTTTGTCGAGTATCCAACCTCTGCTACTCCTTCATAGGCCCTAAGAATACTCAACAAGACTAGCTTCTTGCCCATCTAGGATTTCAATAATCAATGAGCTAGAGAAGGAACATATATACTATCCCCTTACCTTCATGTATGATACTTGTTATGGTCTAAGTGGATGCTGATAAAATTAGCATAAAAAAGAATCATAAAACAGATATCCATATGAATCAAATACGGTTGGATAAATAAAAATTACCTCTCTTTTTTGCATTCCTTTTATGTGTGAAGTTTGAACCTGTTATGCCATGTATTTTACCTTTCTTATCGATGGCAAGCCCAATGTATCCATGTGGTAGCAGCCTCGTACCTGATTTGGCAACTCCTCGGTCCTGCAAAACAAAACATTTTCTTGGTGGCGGTATGCATGATGAGTGAGTCCATTTGCTACCTGGTTGCCTTCTTTTGAGACATGTAGGATCTGTTTTATTAGTGGAAGAAATTCTTGAATCTTGTCCCACCAAGGTTGTAGCTTCCATAATTTACAAGCATGGCTATTAATTATTTGACACAATACCAATGAGTTTGATTCCACATATATATTATCAATTCCTTTTTGTCTACAGATTACCAAACCATCAAATAAAGCCTCACATTCAGCTTCCATAGTGGTCATTTCTGTATGGATTAGAATAAGCAAAGATCATTAATTTTTCTGCATTTCACACCATTCCTCCTCCCATGCCTCTCCTTGGGTTTCCTTTTGCCACACCATTTACATTCAACTTTTACATTCTCATAGGCAGTGGTACCCATGTGGTAAAAATAATAGCATGATTATACACTAACTTTCCAGGATGTATTTTACAGTTGTTCAAACCTAGGAATTCTTTTCTAGATGTAATCTTTGTAGGCTTTACAAGAGGTTCTAAATTTTTAATCCATCATTGTAGTTTCTGTATAATGGTCCAGTATTGAACATTTGGTGAGGATAACACTTTTACTCTCTGTAATATGGTCTAATAAAAGGTGCTTCATTAATGGTATCAAAGAAAGATTTGGATCTATGTGAATAGCCCATTTGTTCAGTAGCTAGTGCCAAGTGTGTTCTGCCCACTCTCCAACAAAAAATAAGTTTTCTCGATCCTCTATTTGAGGATTTTTTATGCAACATACGCATTTTGAAACAGTATGAATACCAAGTTGTTGAACATTTTTATCCAAAGGTATTATATTGTTCACCAACTTCCATATAAATAATTTAATTTTGTTGGGAGAGGTAATTTCCAAATGGCTGTGTTCATGGGATTGGCTGGCTTTTTTGAACAAAAGTATTGCCATGCAGATTTTGTAGTAAATTCACCGTGTGGTGTTAGAGTCCAAATGGCTATATCTTGATTTTGTGATAATTGTAACTTTCCTCTCTGATCCTAGAAATAATGTTTTCTGCGATTCCAGTATTTCTGAGAATGCATTCCCAATCTTGAGATAACAAATCTTTAACTTTAAAGTCTGGGTTCAAGGGGATATATCCTGGTAGTTTATTTAAGGGCCCCAAACCAGTCCAATTTGAGGACCAGAGATTTATCAACCCTTTTCCAACTTTCCTCTGTATGACTTCAAGCATCTCCTGCCATGAACTCTTCAAATTTTTGATTCTTTGAGGTACACGTCGAGTCGATCTAATTTGATCCAAATCTCCAAATTTTGCTCTGAGTAGTTTGGTCCAGAGTGATGTTGTTCTGTGGAAATTCCATGCTCTTTTCATGCGTTGAATTTTCATAATGTCTTCAATATTTCTGATTCCAAGGCCATTTTCTTCTTTAGGGTGGCATATATTTGACCATGACCTCCAATGTCTTTTCTTACGTTCCCCAATGCTCGACCATAAGAAGGATGCCATAATTCGATGTAATGAGTCAATCAATTTTTTTGGAACATCATAAACTGACAACATGTGAATAGGAATATTATTTAGGACATGATTTATCAAAATAATTCTGCCTCCAGACGAAAGCAATTTACCTTTCCATCCATCAAGCTTCTTTCTCATACTAGTGAGAATGCCATCAAAATATTTCAATTTTGCTGGTCTTGTGAAAATAGGACATCCCAAATATTGAAATGGAAAACTACCTTGATTGAAAGATGTTATGGTTTTGATGTCCATTAGTCACTGAGTAGAAATTTTCCCAGACAAAAGGCGCTTTTATGCTTATTTATTCTTTGACCGGACGCATTTTCATATCGTTCCAATAGATGCATTATATCTTTTACTGATTGTTTTTTTCCATTGAGGAATATAATTGTGTCATCAGCAAATAAACAATGGGATATGACTGGTGCGCCTTGTTTGATAAAAAATGGACCAACCCGCTTTGTTTGAATATTCCTCTTTAAATTTTGACTCAAGATTTCTTCTGCCAAAACAAAGGGACTTGGTGAGATGGGGTCTCCCTGTCTGAGGCCTCTTGATGCCTGGAAAAAAGGTGTAGAGTTTCCATCTACTATCACAGAGAAATGATTATTCTCTACACAGGCTTTAATCATATCTATCCATGAGGTAGAAAATCCAAATCGTTCTAAAACAGAGAAAAGAAATGTCCATTCTACTCGGTCATATGCTTTCTCCATGTCAAGTTTCATGATAATATTTTGTCCAACAGTTTTATGATTTATTGATTGTGCAATTTCCTGAACAAGACACACATTCTCATGAATTGATTTAGATTTAATGAAACCAAACTGTTCCTCGGAAATTAACTTTGGAAGTAAGATACCTAAACGCTTATTTAAAAGTTTACTGATAATCCTGTATGCTACATTGCATAAGCTAATTGGTCTGAGTTGTGAAAATGAGTTTGGTGTCTCAATTTTTGGAATCAGAACTATAAAGGTGGCTTTCCATGCTCTCGGCAATGATTTAGTGATAAAAAAAGATAGAATTGCCACATAAATATCAGATGCAATAATTTCCCAACATTTAATAAAAAATCGAGGAGTAAAACCATCTGGACCAGGGGCACTATCCGGATTCATAGAGGTTAGTATCTCGAAGATTTCCTTTATGTTTGGAGGTCTAGATAACATGTTATTTTCCTTTGGCCGTATTTCATTTGAAATTACTTCTAATAGGTCTTGGTCACTGTGTAAGGGCTCCGAAGTAAGCAATGCTTTATAGAAGTCTATTGCACCCATTTCTAATTTCTTCTGATCATGCTCAAACTGCTCTCTAATATTTGAGTAATGGTCTCTTCTTTTGCGTGCATTGATAATGGAATGAAAATACTTTGTATTCTGATCACCTTCTTTCAACCAACGTTGATTTGCTTTTTGTTTCAAAAACATCTCAAATTGTTGCTCCCTAAGTTCAAATTCCTTCTTAAATTGTGTCGATATTTTGTATTTTTGTTCATCCCATTGATTTTGTAAATCAAGTTCCAAGTTGTCTATATGAGCTTTTAACTTTTCTTTTTCTGTGTAAGTATTTCCAAAATTTTCTTTATTCCAAGACCGCAGAATTTGTTTTAATGCTTTTAATTTCATGCTTAGATTTATCATAGGATCTGTGTGGCCTGCCTTCCCCCAATTGTTTCTAATGAGTTCGAGGAATTTAGGGTGTTTGGTCCACATGGCTTGAAATCGAAAAGGGGTTTTCCGAATTGGGGAAGTAAGTGGTTTGAATCTGAGTAGGATGGGAGAGTGATCTGACAGTCGTTTGGAAAGATACTTGATCTCGTAAGGTGGTAATGTCAGTGTGTGTTCATTCATTAATATCCTGTCCAGTCGTTCATATATTCTATGACTACCTTGACGTCCATTGCACCAGGAAAATGAATTTTCTTCATGTCGGGGTTCAAATAGTGCAAGCTGCATAATACCATTATTAAAATCTTCCATATCCCTTAGGTGCGGATCCTTTCCTCCTTTCTTTTCAGCAACCGTTCTTATGGAGTTAAAGTCACCTCCTACAATCCATGGATTTGATGTAAAACTAAATTTTTGAGCAAGATTTTCCCACAGTGTTTTTCGCATTTCAGCATGATAAGATGCATAAATGAAAGTCATCATCACCTTAGTAAGTCCCATATTGACTTAAACGATAATACTTTGCTCACATGAATCAATAAGTTTTGGGTTAACATCATTTTTCAAGAACAACCAAATTTTGCCTCTTTGTTGTGCACAACAGCCATCCATGCCTAACTTATTTCTATATTTATCCAACTTATTCACATGAGCTATTGGTTCAATAATTCCTAGCATTTGTATTTTAAATTCTTTGATGAGATCTTTAATACGTAAGCATGTTTCAGCCTTAGCTATGCCCCTACAATTCCAAAACAAGGTGTTAATCATTTAACTTCAAGTGTAGTAGCCTTTGATTCTCTAAGGGGCCGTGAATGTTATGGTCATATGGAACCAGATGTTCGTCATCGGATGTAACTTGTTCTAAGAAATCATCTATGTTCATCAAACTTTTTTTTCTGAGGTCTAGTGTGTCAGGCGATTTAGTTTTTCTCAGAGAATTTGTTTTTCTGCTAGGTGTCTGAGAATTAAATCCATCATCTAAACTTCCAACACTAAGTGTATCTATTGTTTGAAATCCTGACTGTTCATCTTCCTGGATATTATTTAGTATATTAAACATATTTGTATCATTTAATGCATAATAAGGTATGGATGGTTGAGTAATTCCTCTGGGAAATGGATCTAAGGTGTGCTGTGATGGTTGGATTTCTATCGGTTTTGGGATCCAAATGTAATTTTGTTTTTTCTTTTTGGGAACCCATTTGTAGTTTCCTAGAGGTCGTTGGGGTTTGTTTGTAGCATGATGTTGATGTTTCTCAACTGGATATCTTCTTTCTTGGGAGGGAGTACTAAAGTTTCTTACTTTTCTACAATTTTCTAAATTATGTCCTACCATTTGACAGTTTTGACAATACATGGGATATCGTTCTACTATCACCCTTTGCTTAATGATTTCTGTGCTGCCATTTCTAATTCAGACAAATTTTGGAATAGATTAGGATACATCAATTTCAACACATGCCCTTGCATACCCTGGTCTAGAAAATTGACTTACACCCTCATCTTGCATTATAAAAGTACCAAGCATGGACATAATGGATTTGAAAGGATCAGGATTAAAAAATTGTGGACGTAGACCAGGTAGACCTATCCACACAGGAATTTTTGTAGCTTCCTTCTCTGATGAAAATTTTTGGAGTCCATCTAAAAGGTCTCATGGTATGATTTCCTAAAGGCCACACATTATTTGCCTAGGCTTTTTAAAAATCCTCTTCATTCTCAAATCTAATCAAGACATGCCGGTCATCTAAAGCCGTTATATGTATTATATTGTGAAAAAGTTTGAGATTGGCGAAGGCCTGTTCAATAAAATCTATTTCAGGTCTTCCATAGGTGAACTTACCAATAAGGGTCTTCTCAAATGGTCGGGCCATCTCTCCTATTTCCTCATCTGTGAAACTTATCATCCTTTGACCTTCATATATTGAATATGGTCGAAATGAAACCTTATTGGTGTAATTTGGGATCATAGGACTTGTAGGTACTTTCATGTTTGGTGGATCAGTTTGGCTTCCGTAACTATTGATTAATATTTCTTTATATGTGTGTATCTTCATTGTGGGTGAAGAATGTACCTTTCTCCCTTGCCAATTTTTTGCTGCAGCCATCATGGATTCTAAACCTGCCTTAGGTACCCGTTCCAAAAGGAGTTTCTTCCTCTTTGTCTTTGATTTCAGTTTTAAATCTTTTTTCTTATGATCTTTTCGAGCTATCTTCTGAACGTTAAGATGAATCAACCGTTTATTTTTTCAGGGTAACTTTGTAAAATTTTTTGTGTGTAATTTTTTCCTTCCACACCTTGATGTTTGAATAACTGCTTATTTTTTTTCACATTCCATAATTTATGATCATCTTCTAGATGGTCGTGAATTTCGTGGACCTGTAAGTCCTGATTTTCCCCCAATTGTTTGCTGGTTCCATGTAATGCTCTGTGCTCTGTAATATGAATCAAGCTATGAGTTCTACCATATTTCAGCTTGCAGCATTTTCCTTTTTCTCTTTTGCCAAGCCTTTTATGAGGGTTTGATCTTCAAGCACACAAGGATTAGTTCCCTGAAGTAATCTCGGTTTTTGGAAAGTTATCAGTTTTTTCCAGAATGGGGCTAGTAGACATTTTCCTGTAGTGGGTACTTCTAGAATCTCTCGTTCCATCATGGCCCATAATATTTCTGTCCATTCAATCTTGACCAATTTTCTCTCAGTGATCAACTTCAACGGTACATCTATCACTGCCCATTTCGTTCTGCTGTATATCCCACCCATTGTTTTCCAGACTTGTGACATGGTCGTTAGTAGATTGCTCAGTTCAATCCATGTATCTGTCATTTCCTCCCGCCTTTCAGATTTGCTGTTGTTAAATTTTTCCTCTTTCCAATCTAATCCCACAGCTCTAGCTAAATCGGGTCGGCTCATCGAGATACGCAGATTATTGACCTAGGTTCGTCTATGTTGAGGTTCATAGCATGCAAAGAGTTGTTGGATAAGGTTTTTGTGTATCTGGGTATCTGATTCTACTTCCAAAATCTTGAGTAATCCACACCTTTCCATCCATATTTCAAAACGACTGAAGTCTATACCTCTATCCAATGGAAATGTTATGATCTCAAGCTTGTCTTCCAAATGAGCATATTTTGAATGATATATATCCAGCTGTTTTTTGGAAACTGATTTGTTGTGAGTTGTAGATATGGGGAGATCTGTAAATTGATTTCCATTGCAGTCAATTTTCCCTTTTTTTTTTTCTCTTTTTTGTTTTTTTTTTCCACTGATCCAGACGACCTAGAAGTTCACTCACTCTCTTGGATGATAAATATAGCTAAGTACAACTAACCCTACTCCTATGTTATTTTTAGAGATCTGTTTCTGTGTCTATCGTGAATTATAAGAGTTGTTTCGTTTGGTCTGGTTTAAATATATCTAATCAACACGAAATATATAACCACAAAGCAACTAAAGACAAGAAAAAAGTATAAAAACAATTCATCAGTTATTTCTATCTAGCATTTAAATTCAGCCAATTATAGAAAGCGTTAAGGCAAATTTAATCTTGATGAGTTTGAACATACCTGTGAGAATACCTGATTGTTTTGTTCCACAAAGTTGTATATACTTTAAATGCCTTGACCATATGAATTTTTCCCCGGTCCTTCATCGTCTCTATCTCACAAGGATCTTCTTCTCACGTTTCTGATCTGAATGGCTGCTTGGTTTTTTCTTCTATGTTCTTGTGCTGCACAGTTAAACTCTCCCTTCTCCCCCTTTCTCGTCCTCGACCCTCCTTCACGTTCCCTCACCCTCGTCCTTTCCTATCCCCTCCCTCCTCCCTCCTGCTACTCTACCTCGCCCCTCCCTCAATCCTCGCCCTTCCCTATCCCGTCCTTCCTCCTTCGCACTATCCAACCTCGCCTCTCCCTCTCCCTCAATCCTCCATCCCCCTCACTCGTCCCTCCTTCAGCCCCCGCTTCCCCTCAACCCTCGCCCTTCCCTATCCCGCCCTTCCCTACCCTCGCACTCAATCCTCCATCCCTCGTCCATGCCCCTCCTTCGACCCCCGCTTTTTTATCTATCTATCTATCTATCTATCTATCTATCTATCTATCTATCTATTTTTTTAGTTATAAATTCTTCATTGATATAAATGTGAGGATACATAGTTCAAGATGCCCTACGGTCATACATGATTGATAGAATATTGCTGTGACTGGTAGATTTTGAAATTTGAACCATATGCATGCTTGGTCAGTCTCGTTGAGGGGAATTTGCATTGGCTTCGTCCATGCTTTTTGTTTTTCTTCTTCAATGCCTCCTTGTACGAACTTGTTCTGGGGATTTTATCTTCTACGTGTAGCTTTTTTGCTTGCTGATATCTTTCTTATCATGAAGTGTATTCAAGGTGGAGAGTGTTTGATACATTGACCATGCTGCTGATAGTGTGGTACTTCTTCTCGTTCTCCCCTCTGTTATTTTGGTATCTTGTTGTCTTTGCACTTGCAGCTCTGTCGGGATGCACGTTCCCGCTGTGGTTTAATCCTGTGAATCTGTCATTTACACCAAGAAGATGATTATGTAATTGTAAAGATGTATATGTTGATCATGCAACAGAGAATTTGGAAGCTCTTTATTTGATTGTAATGTTTAAATGACCCTACTATCCTTGTGATTTTCATACTCCATGTTATTTTCAGGAAATAGCTGGACACAATCATAATCACTGTGGTCATGACTGAAACCTATGCTTCCAGTGACACAACAGATCCGTTACTGATAAGCCAAAAATAGGGGTAAAAATTATGAATTTTTAGCCCTTGTCGTTGTGAATTTTGGCTTAAGCAATAAAATTTATAAAAACTCTACTTAAGGTGTATAGTGATAAGTACGAGTGTCGTCCAAGGGAAGCGAGTAAGAAATTCAATTTGATGATCTTTTTGGTGTTTAATCCTAATTAGAGTGAATTTAATCTTCAATGAGGATCAAGTCACCCTAATTAGATGAGAATTTAGAAAGGGGGTAGAAGAGGTGAGATGAGTAGAAGAATTATGGACTCTAAGTTGGCTTCTTTGATCCTAATGAAAGGATCCAAGAGGTCAATTAGAGAGGTTAAAAGGGAATTTTTAAATTGAGTTTGGTTTGTTTTTGCAACTTTGATAATTCAGAACTGAAATGGGTAATTCAATCTCCTAAGAATTAAAATTAAATTTTTTTAGAGTTTTTCTTTGGTAATGCAACTGAATGCCTGGGTAAATCCCTCAATTTCTCCTCTCAATCCTAATCAGGGCTTGTACATGCCGCTCAAGCCAAGCGATTTAGAAGTTCAGATTAGAATCGAGAAGAAGAAACAAACAACTTAACCAATTTCATTCAAAATTCATCAAAGTTCTAATACAATGAAGGGAAAAAGTACCAAAAGGGTTGATCCAGGCTGGGGCTCCTCTTTGTCTTGCAGCTAAGATAGAGAACCATCAAGAATGACCCCCTCCTCTCGAAATTCAGCTTTTATACCTAGGTAAAATGTAATAAATTACCATTTTGCCCCTAAGGAGTGAAAGAGGTGGTCAAGACGAACAAATCCATAAAAAAATCATCTCAATCAGACTTCTGGATCAAAAGTTATTAATAAATGAAGTTAAACCAATGTTAACCATTGGATTAATTCATTTATTAATCAATTTATTTTTCTGAACCGCAGGCTGAGGTGTCGCCCTCCTATTGGGTGCACCGATTCAACTCCCTTGGGCGGGTGCTCTCTCGTCACGCAACGTACTTCGAAAAACAAAGAAAACAAAAGGAAAATTCAAAAGCGGAATTTGTATACATAGCGATACGCACCTTTGCGCGCGCTGGGCGCTAGAGCTCCCATTGATAATGCGCCACGCCACCGCCGCGGCGCGCGTGCCGCATGCGCCGCACGGGCGGTGAACTTACCTCCCGCAGCCTCTCTCTTCACGCCCCATCCGATCATCATCTGACGGCCACGAGTGCCACGCCGACACCTAAAAGAGACTCCTTGCTTTTTTTTTCAATGAAACCCTTTATAAAATAAAAATTTGCATGTGGACGCCGCCCTCAAAATATTCGTGTATATGCCCTTCCCGCATTCTCTCTCCTCCATTTTTTTTTTCTAAAACATTAAAACATAATTGCAATAAAACCCTATAGAATTTTAAATTGGATCTTTACGCCTGGAGTGGCGACCGAGAGCTGTTTTCAGGGTCTTTTTGCAACGAAAGTTCGCAAAAAGGCCCTTGAAAGTTAGAAAATAATAAAAATACTTCTTATTCTATTATAAATTTACTTTTTTTTCTTGAAATAAATACATCTCCTCTTCAAATAAATCTCAGAAAATCCTTAAAATTCGTAAATTTTTTTGAAAAAATGCTAGAAAATTCACTGATTCATTCCCATGCTGATAAATGTTGAAATAAAATATTAAATATGCCATTTTCGTTCAAAAAATAATTATTTCGAGCTTCAATAAATCCTTTAAAATTCATATAATTAACAGAAAATTAGGGAAAAATCAGAAATTACTTGAAAAATTATTTTCATGTAAATATATGATAACAGCCCCATTTTAAGCTATTTAAATGCATAAAATCATGCTAATAATTTGAAATAAAGACAGAAATTAGGGTGTTATCAGTTACCAATTAGCTGCACATAGTATACTCCTGTTTCCCCAAATCCAGTTCCAAATACAGGTGAATTGGATGAGAGTTAGCATCAATCGCCTGAGGAGTGAATTGGATATATGATGATAGCGGAATTGTATTGCTTAGCTCTTGTGCGGCTTTGATATGCTGCCCTCGGATATGATCAATAGTATCTTGTGCCTCAGCTTCTTGTTGGCTATAAAGTTTTTATTTTTTGCTGTTTTGGGCTTTGCATGCATTTCTTTTGATGCCATTGCTTCTGGATTTTTAGTGTTTTGCGCTTTTCATGCATCTCTTTTGATGCCATTGCTTGTAAATTATTGAACTCTGTTCTATCACGTGAATTATTCATTTCTCCCCATTTGATGTATTGGTTTCCCCGGTCGCCTTCAGCTGCATTGATCAAAGACTCTACGGATACAAGCTTACACTATATGTAGCTGACGATACAGGACATGGTGTATCATGCTGAAAACTAGGGCAGTTATTTCCATAATGGTCATGAAATAGTCCAATGTTCTCCCTTATCTTCTATGGAATATTAGCTCATCAAGGATAGTAAGGATACTTTCTTGTGTATGTATGGATAGTTTAAATTCAGAATTATGATCATGGATGCATTAGAATGTCATGATGCATGTGCAATATTACTGGATGCATGTGTTTTCAAATTATGATGCAATACTAGATATTAGGAATTAATATCATGCAGATACTGTATGTAAGGTGATTTGATTAAGGAAAGTGTGCACCTGATTCGCTTGTTTCCGGACTCAGCTTATCTCAACATGGTGTTTAGGAATGATCTTGCTGGCCTGTACTTCAAATTTGCAGTGTTCAACGATTGCACTTTCTATCTTCATGTCTTCCCTTGCTCTCGCTGTATGTGCTTCCGAATTTTAAGATAGGGCATCCCTAGACGATCTGTCCTTAATTTCCCACGAACCATTGTGGGCAAGTCTGCTTCCCTGCAAAAAATTTGTTGTTCTTTCTGAACTAAAGCATGGTTAGCAAGAGCATCTGCAACAGAATTACCTTCGCGAAAAATATGTGAGATATGTTTAATTAGATGCATATGTGTTAGGATTTTATTCCACCAATTTTTCAGTTTCCATTTATTGCATTTCTGTGAATTGATCATATCACACATTACTTTTGAATCTGATTCCACCCAAATCTCATGAAAGCCAAATTGTTCACATAACTCAAGTCCATCGAATAGTGCCCTACATTTGGCTACCATGTTGGTTCCTATATCATATAAATTTGAAAAAGCAAAATTTAAATTTCCCCTTTGATCTCTAAGATAACCCCAGCCCCCTCTTGATGATAATCCTGGATTACCTTTAGAAGTACCATCTATATTGAATTTGAATTTTGAAGATGGGGGTGATACCTAACGAATAATTTGAGTCATGTAAATGTACAATGTATGTCCGAATGTAAAATTCCAATTGCATAGTCCTCTCCATTCAGTGGGAGATGTTATTTTGGTAGGGGTGATATTATGTTCAGTCAGTCTCATCATATTGGTTACCGCATGAATAATAGTTTGGTCATTGACAGTCACGCCTTCCCATTTTCTTTTATTTCGATATTTCCATATTTCCCATAGCATGAACACAAATGAATTTTTTTTTAAACAATATGCTTTGCTTTCCTTGGTCTTTGTTTTCAGGAAGGATTCTAACAATTGCGTAAACGGTAAATTGTACCTGTGAGGTATATCCCATTTTGCTAGGAACCACTTCCATACCGCTATCGCACATTCACCACGAAAGAATAAGTGTTCCATGTCTTCCATCTGTGGACTTTTAAGACAGCATACACATTTAGAAGCAATTTGTATTCCAATAGCTTTTACATTCCTGTCCAGTGGTAAAATATTTTTTAGTAATCGCCACATGAAAAATTGTATTTTCGTGGGAATTCTCATCTTCCAAACAGCAGCAAAAAAGTGAATTTTGGGTTGTTTGGCCCTAAAATATTCCCATGCAGATTTAGTTGTGAAATTTCCATGGGTAGTCAATGTCCAAATGGGTTGGTCAGGATGATTATAAATATGTATATTTTCCTGCTTAATTTGTGATATTATGGTGTCCTCAACTCCGTCTTGCCGAAGGTATTGATCCCATTGATGATCTAACAAATCCTTAACCCTTATATTTTGATCCCGAATCTGGATGTTTGGAAGATTTCCTAGACATCCAAGTCCTGTCCAATTTTTTTGCCACACCAAAACTTCTCCTTCGCCTATAGACCACTGAATGACGTCATTCATTTCCTCCCAGCTTTCTATGAGGTTCTGAATACGTTTTGGTACATATCGAGTAGATATCATTGAGTCCAGTTTTCCAAACTTTGCTCTAATCAATGATGCCCATAAGGTATCTTTCGTATGAAAAGACCATGCCCTTTTCATTCGAAGAATTTTTATGGTTTCTGCTAGGGTTCTAATTCCTAGCCCACTCTCATCTAGAGGGTAGCAAACATTTTTCCACGATGTCCAATGATGTTTTTTGTTGCCATCATTGTTAGACCATAGAAAATTTGCCATGATTTTGTGCATAGAATCTATAATTTTCATGGGGGCGTCAAGAATAGCTAATGTATGAATGGGAATGCTGTTCAATACATGATTGATTAAAATAACTTTCCCACCTGGAGATAAAAGTTTACTTTGCCATCCGTCCAGTTTCCTGCGAATTTTCTCCAAAAGACGATCAAAATAAATAGCTTTGGTTTGTCCTATGAATATAGGGCAACCTAAGTACAAAAAAGGAAGTGTGCCCGCATTAAAGTTTGTAATTTTTGCTATTTTCTTTTTCGAACTAAGGGAGTTTTTCCAGCAATATAGAAAGCACTCTTATCTCTATTAACTTTGTGTCCAGACAATATTTCATATTCATCTATTAATTTCATCAAATTTTGTAAAGACGATTTCTTTCCATTTAAAAATATAATTGTATCATCTGCAAACAAGCAATGTGATATTATAGGGGCTCCATGTTTCGTGTAATACGTTCCGATGGAAGATGTGATAATTCTAGAGTGTAGGTTTCGACTCAAGACTTCTTGCGCTAATATGAACAAGCTCGGTGATATTGGATCGCCTTGTCTAAGGCCTCTTGTTCCTTGGAAAAAAGGTGTGGAGTTTCCATCTACTAGAATGGAAAAGATTCATTTCAACACGTGCTTTTATCATATCTATCCATTCTGAATTAAAGCCAAAACATTGTAAAACTGAAATAAGAAATGGCTATTCAATCCTGTCATATGCCTTTTCCATATCGAGCTTAATGATAACATTTTGGCCCGAAACTTTATGGTTAAGAGATTGTGAAACTTCATGTACCAGGTTAACACTCTCATAGATATTTCTTCCTTGAACAAAACCAAATTGTTCCTTGGAAATAAGTTTTGGTAGTACTGAACTTAATCGTTGGTTCAATATTTTGGATATAATTTTGTATGTGACATTGCATAAACTTATAGGGCGCATTTCAGAGAATGATGATGGAGTTTGTTTTTTCTGTATCAATGCTATGAATGTTGCTTTCCAAGCTTTAGGTAATATCTTTTTTTCAAAAAAGCTTTGGATGGCAGCGTAAACATATCGTTTAATTATCTCCCAGCAAAATGTAAAAAACCGGACAGTAAAGCCATCTGGTCCTGGTGCACTATCAAGATGCATGGATTTTAAGGCGTTCTCAATTTCTTGTGGATTGGGCTGGCTACACAATCTTTGGTTATCTCCTTCATGTACTCCTATTGGTATAACCTCTAGGAGTTCTTGATTCAGTGGAGAAAATGGTGACGTTAATAATGTTTTGTAATATTGCACGGCCTCTAGTTCCATAGCTTTCTGATTCTTGTTATGTTTTGTTCTCATGGTGGTATAATAATCTAGCTTTGAACGTTGGTTTAAAATCAAATGAAAATATTTGGTATTTTTATCGCCTTCTTGCATCCATTTTTTATTTGCCTTTTGTTTAAGAAACATTAGATATTGTTCTTCCTTTTGGAGGAACTCTTGTTTTAGTAAATATAATTCTCTATCTTTACTATCATCCCATTGATCTTGTAGGTCATTTTCTAGTGTGTCAATTCTCTTTTTCATTTTGTCCCTTTCAGTATAGATATTTCCAAACACTTCCTTATTCCAAGTTTTAAGTACTGCCTTAAGATTTCTTAGTTTGTTGCTAGGAATTATCATGGGATCATTATGATGAATTAGATCCCAGGACTTTTTAACTAAGTCAAGCAATTGTGGATGTTTAGTCCACATCGCTTGGAATCTAAAAGGTGGATGCCTTACTATTTGAGCGGGTTGTTGAAAGGAAATGATCATTGGTGAGTGATCTGATAATCTACGAGGCAAGTATTTGATAACAAAGTTGTAGTGAAGCAGGGATCTGTTATTCATCAAGACCCTATCTAGTCTTTCATAAATTCATTTTGGACCTCTTTGTTTGTTACACCAGGATAAAGGATTTCCTTCATGAATAGGTTCTGATAATGCTAATTTCATAATTCCCGAGTTAAATCCATCCATATCGTTCATGTTTCGTTCTTTCCCTCCTTGCTTTTCAGAGCAATTTCGAATTGCATTGAAATCTCCTCCCACAATCCATGGCAGATTAGATGTATGATTATTTTGATATAAGCTGTCCCATAATGCATTCCTTTGCTCTTTAAAATATGATGCATAAATGAAAGTTATCAAGAAGGTTTTAGCCTCAAAGATAATTTCAGCTGTTATGCTCTGAGAGCATTCATGAAGTCGTCTGAAGGTAATGTGTTTGTCCCATAAGATCCATATTTTTCCTCGATGTTGGGCATAACATCCTTGGAGACCAAATTTCATTTTATATCGATCAATCTTGCTTTGGGCAGTCATCGGTTCTAATATGCCTATAATGTTAACTTTATACTTCCTTATTAGTTCTTTTATCCTCGTCCCTGTTTTGGCTTTTGCAATGCCTCTACAATTCCATATTAGTGCATTAAACATTAATCACTATTATGGATGAGCCTCATACTCTCTAAGGGGCTTTTGCTGTGAACTGAGTGAACAGAACCGAGGCTATGGTTATAGACTTTTCCATTTAGATTCAACTGTGTGTGATAAACATGGAGTTTATCGGTGTTTCTTGTTTCATCATCAGAAGTTAAATTCTCTAAGAAGTCCTCTATTGTGTTAACGGGTGGATGTCGCAGGTTGTTTAGAGAATTTGATTTTCTAAATGGTTTATGAGTCACTATTCTTTTTGGGTTTTTGTGATGGTCTAGGTAATGTTTGCCATTGTCTAGACTTTGGGTACTCCATGCATCATCAGAGGACGGTTACATGCATAGTGTTGATGACATGATGTGTTGATGTTGTTGAATCTGTCCATCCATTGTTTTGTTTCTCACCTCATATAGTTTAGGGACACTTCCTTTGAAGTTAGTCAGTTTTGTATCTGGGTGTGATGCTTGTGCATTGAGTATAGTGGTACATGTTCTAGTTGAGTTGGGAGAGATGATTGTGAGTTGCTCTTAGGGTTCAAGGATATTAAACTGATTGGTGGTGACTAGGTTATCGTTGAGTTTTGATGATGAGTGTCGAGTGTGATAATAATTTATTGTGGGAGAAGCTTTATCTATTTCTACAGAATTCGATATACCCTTCCGTCTCCATTCAAATTTTCCAGACTCTATCACGTGTCTAGGTTTATCAGATCCTACTGGTCGGTGGTATTTTTTTTGTAAGTTATTGTAGTTACTATGGTTGGTTATGTGTGTTTGTTGTCTAGTTTTGAAGTTCTTTCGGCATGTATCCTGTTGATGTCCAACCATTTGACATTGTGCACAAAATAGGGGTGCCTTTCCACGATGACTTTCTGTTTAATGATCTCCTTAGAACCATTTTGAATAAAAATATATTCAGGAATTTTTTGTGAAATATCTACTTCTACACATGCTCTTGCATATCCTGGTCTCGTAAATTTGCTAACACCTTCATCAGTCCTAATAAAAGTTCCGATCATGGAGGCAATGGATTTAAAGGGTTCTAGATTAAAAAATTGGTGTCGAAGACCTGGGAAACCCATCCATAAGGGAATAAGAATTTATTCTTTTTCTGATGAAAAGTCTGGCGTCCATAGAAATGTTCTCATAGTCACCTTGTCCATTTTCCATATGTTTTTGCTCCAAGGACATGTCTATCATCCAAAACTGTCACTATAAAGTTGTTTTGAAAGATATTTGTTTGTTCAAGTTGTGCAATAATAAAATCAACACCTGGCCTTCCATATGTAAATTTACCTACAAGCGTGTTTTGAAAAGGTTGTGCCATTTGGATGATTTCCTCATCTGAAAATGTAATAAGTTTAATTCCATCACGTATGGAATAATTCCGCGCAGATATTGACTGAGTAAATTTTGGAATGAATTCAATTTTTTGAGAATAGCCTGTTGGCATGATGGTGTTTTGTCGTCCATATATGTTGACGAGTTTGCCAAGAGAGCATCTTTAAAGGGTCTCTTCAAATTTTGCTCAGATTTTTGTTGCCTTTTAACTGATTTTCCTATAGTTGGGGTACCCGATTTGGATTTTGAAGTTTGATTTGAAGGTATTACTAAACTGTGGGGAGTCGAGATCAGATCTTGGAAGTCAGGTCTTTGTTCTGATAGTTGGTGTTTTTTTGTTTTTTTCACCAATTTCCAAGCTATATGTTTAATTTTGAATGGAAATGGGGTAAATAATTTAGAACACGTTTTGTGTCGTGTAACATGTCGACTATGATTTAACTGCTTTCTAGTCCTCAAAGGTGTAAATCTTCTGTTGTAATGATTGTTTTGGAGCTGAATCAGTTGAGAAGCAGTTTGTGTGTTCAATGACTGGTTACGTTTATCATTGCTCCAACATTCAGTATTGTCCACTTCGCACAAAATTCCATCAACAGCTGTAGGGTGACCATAACTGATCTTATCTTCTTGATTTATATTATGGCTTGTCCTAATTATATTTTCCTTCTCGATCTTTTGTTGAGAGGAACTATCCAACTCTATTTCAGTTTTGATTTTACTGTACCTTGGCCTAAGATTGTCTTGCACATCTATATATGTCATCTTTATCACTGTACTTCTACTTCTTCCATTCTCTCCTCCCTGCAAAAGTTTTGGTTTTTGAGTCTATATCATAAGTTGCCATAGCAGTGCAAAATGGCATGTTCCTGTAACCATCAGCTCTTTAATTTCACGTTCCATAATGTTCCATAAAAGGCCTGTCCATTCAATACGAATTGGTCTTTTTTCTTGTATCCATTTTGCTGCTGTTCAGAAAATTCCCGAATTCTCAATTTTGAATTTACCTCCTAAAGTGTGCCAATGTTGGAGAAGATTTTTGAGTAATCGAGAAACAGTTATCCAGTCATCACTTTGAGGAATAATGGTTTCAGATTTGCTATTGTGGAATTTTTCCTTTTTCCAATCAATTCCAATTGCTCTAGCTAGGTCTGGTCGGCTCATGGATATCCTGGCATTATCAATCCAGCTTTTCCTTTTGGAGGGTATGTAATACACAAATAATTGTGTTATCAAATCCTTTCTTAGTGGAATATCTGGGTCAACTGTGAGAATATTCCATATTCCTAATTCCTGCAAGATTGCTTTGTACGGAATGAAATCAAGGTCATTGTAAAGCTTAAATTTTGAGAATTCGAGTTGGTCGTCAAGTTGCAGATGATGAGATTCAAATTCTTGATGTTGTTGCTTGGAAATAGATCTAGGTTGAGACACCAAGTCCTGTGGTGTGTTCCATGTGACAAGATGAGATGTCATAGACATATTGCCTTCCACTTGATGATGTTTCCTTTTGTTTTCGGTGTTTTGCCCTCTTTTTTTTTTTTTTTTGTCGTCCTAGTGTTTCTCTCCCTCTCTTGAATGATACTTCTAGGTATATAGCTAATAGTATTTCCCCTAGTTGGATTTTTTTCCTGGTTTTGTGTCTATCGTGTTTTGGATGTTATGTTTTGTGTGATCTAGTTATGTTTAAAGAATCCAGAAATGGATATGCGTGATAGTACCCAAAGACAGTAAGTTCTAAAAATGTGTACTACACAACTATTTTAATATCAATTAAAGATATGGAAAAGAAACATCAATATATGAAGCAATAATAACTAAAGCATAAATTTATATTCTTGATAAATGTGATCTTACCTGGGAGAATACCCGATAATGTAGCTGAATAACAGGTTTGATGGGATCGACTTCCAGCTAGAAATAATATGATCTGCTTAGATTGCCTCCGTTATCCTCCACGGTCCTCTTCTTCCACTTGGATACTCTCTGCTAGGCGTCAACATATTTCCTTTGCTTCCCCTTGTTGTGCGCTGTCTAAGCTCCGCTGCTCAGCCTTCCTCTTACTTCCTCGACCCTCCTTCTCCCCTTCACCTCTGCCTCCTCCCCCTTTCCCCCTCCCCCTTCTTCTTCCTCCCTCTCTTCCCCTCCTTCCACCTCTCCTCCCTCTTCCCTCCTTCATCCCCGTCCCCCCCTCTCCCTCCCTTCCTCCAGCCCCTCCCTCCCTTCCCTCCCTTTCTCCGTCACCCTCACCCCTCCCTTCCTCTTCCTTCCTCCTCCCCGGGGACCTTCCCCGCCCCACCCTTCCCTCTCCCATGACCTTACCTCCTCGCCTCCCTTCCTCCCCGCCCCACCCTTCCTCTTTCCTCACACCCTCCTCGCCTCCCTTCCTCATCCCGTGGCTGCACCTTCCCCGCCTCACCTTACCTATCTATCTATCTATCTATCTATCTATTTTTTTTGTTCCAATTTTTTTTTATTTTTTCTCTTGAGAGCTGGATGATAACATTATATTTTTTATATGTTTCCATTAATATTATAGTTTATAGATTTTAAATATCGAACTTATGAGATTATTAACTAGATTGTTCGAATATATTTGAATTTCACCATAAACATCACTGTTACACATTTTCAATGTGATGTATTCAGACAGTAGTGATTTAATATGATATTGTTTAAATGAAATGAGATCAAATAATGTTATTTTGTCCATATTTTTCTCAAGCAATAAGATTGGGAGAAAAAATCATTATGCCCGTTGTTGAATAAAACTTATTGTTTATAAACATGGAAGGATATTAAATAGGTTTAAATAGTTTGGTTTTGTCTATTGGAAAGTTAATATTCATATTACAGATAATAACTAGAAACAGGCGATGAATGGAAAATATTCCACCATATATAACGGGCATCATATAACAAGCAAGTATCTAAAATGTTATTTTCATTGTAAACTCTTTACATTAGTGCATGTATTGAAAAGAAGCCTGTGAATGCTTAAAAAAAACCGAGAAATGTATACGGTAAGTGAAAACAAGTTCTTCCGAAATTGGAAAGTGAATAGCCAAATTACAGAGAGAAATAAGAAACAGGCGATGGATAAGCAAGTTTCCGATCTGTATAAGAGGGAAGATATAACGAGCATATTTCCAAAATATAATTTTTTTCTTAAAGTCTTTACATAAGTGAGTGAATTTGAAAGAAGCTCGCTAATGCTAAAGAAGAAGTCGAAAGTTGTGCATCCCAAGTAAGCACAAATTCTTCCAAAGTTGGATAGCTAATAAGTGAATTACAGGAAAAAAGCAAGGAAGGGAAGATGAATGAGCAAGTTTCCAATACATACGCAAGCACGCAACGGGCAATACGTAATAAATAGAAGCAGGCGAGCGAGCGAGGGAGGGAAAGGCTGTTGCGGATCCTATTTAAATACCGGTCCCTCTTTCTCTCTCTCTCTCTCTCTCTCTCTCTCTATCTCTGATCCCGAGCACTGTCTGAACGGGAGTGGCGGCAGCGGAGGGAGAGGCATAGTCGTCGGGCAATGTGACGTACGACGAACGATCGCTCATCGGCGACGGCGAGGTTGATAAGTGCAGTGTCCTCGGAGCACGCCCGAGGTTGATCACTCCCTCTCTCTCTCTCTCGATCTACCTCGATATATCTATCAGTTTGCCAATCTCGCTATATCTATCAGTTTATCAATCTCTCCTAATATTGCTCTCTGTATATATGTGTATAAATAGCCATGTCCAGATCTATCATGGGATGAACTGTGAAGAACTGCAGAGATAAACTCGTGCAATGGAATGAACTGCGGAGAAACCATCTCTTTGCAATGGGACGAACTTCGGATAGGAGATAAACTCGTGGAAAGGCCCCGATTCCCCTGGTAAACCATCTCTTTGGACTGATAACTGGACGTCTACGTACGTTTTCTGCTGAACCCACTTCGTGTTTTCCCGAGCCCACCTCTTTTCTCTCTCTCAATCTCTCACCCTTTCTCTCTCTTGGTTTCTCGCGCTAGACTCTATCTCTCTCTCTCTCTCTCTCTGAAGACTATGATCCAGTCTTTCCTGTGGACGCCCAAGTTTTTAATTCCAGAATAAGGAAGGTTGTTTGACCTCCTTTCACTGTTCGTTATTTCCGTTTTCCAGGTGTGATCGTGATCGTCCGATGGCGAGAGTTATAACGGCGATCCTGCTTCCACGTCAGACGTTTACACGTCACCGCAACAAACCTTGATTGGCACGTGGGACGGTCGTAATTGTTTCTTTTCTTTCCTTTTTCGTGTTGACTACTTGATATAAAAGGACGCGAGCCAGGTGCTCGATGTATCGTCACTTCCAGACATTTTCTTTTGATTCTTGTTTTTCATTCACGCCTCGATTCTTCTGATAGAGTTGGATTGTAAGAGGGGTACGAGGAACTCCTGTGAAGTCTACAAGTGGTATCAGAGCAGGTCGACATCAAGGAGTTCTGTCAATGGCGAGGAAGAACGGGGAAGCGATCTCTGGAGGAGAACCATCATCGTCGCTGCCAACTCTCAAGCTATCGCGCACGAACTATCGGATCTGGTCTATGACGATGGAGGTATATCTGGATTCTCATGATTTGTGGCAGGCTGTAGCTGGTGAAAATGTGACCAAGAAAAAGGATCGTATGGCGTTGTCGGCGATCATGAGTGCTGTTTCTGAGGAGCAGCTACTGTTGCTGGACGCCAAGAAGACGGCGAAGGAGAATTGGGAGATTCTCAGGCAGAGGAATCTCGGCGTGGAAAGAGTAATTCAGTCCCGTATTCAAGCTCTGAAGCGGGAGTATGAGTTGCTCAACATGTCCAAACCCGACTCTGTCGATGAATTTGCGGCAAAGTTCACTCGGATTATCTCTGATCTGAGAAATCTTGGGGAGGAGATGGCAGAAAAGGAGGTGGTAAGGCATTTTTTGAGAGCAATGCCTTCCAAATTTGATGCGCTCACTTTGTCTTTAGAGCAGTTTGGGGAGTTGGACAAAGTAAGCTTGGATGAGGTGATAGGTTCGCTCACGGTGCATGAAATGTGGCTCAGGGACAGGGAATCTCGAGAAGAAGAGCAAGCTTTACTGGAAAATGCAATGAGTAAGGCCAGAATAGATAATGAAGAAGGTTTTTCATCGGCCGACAGAGGAAGAGGCCGAGGTCGAAGTAGAGGTCGAGGAAGAAATGCGTCTGCTGATGGCAGGGAGAGGAGACTCTTTGACAAGTAAAAAATCCAGTGTTACAATTGTCAGAGGTACAGGCATTTCTCCTATGAATGTCAGAATGAGAGAAGGGAAAGAAGCGATCAAGCCTATCTTGCTGAAAGCTCTCACACTCAGGCGACAACAGAAGACGAAGAAACATCAGCATTGTTGATGGCGTTTGAAGAGGAAAGGAGTGATCTTCTACTCCAAGGAGCAGAACTTGAGCATTCAAATTCCAAATTGTGGTATCTAGATACCGGAGCCACAAATCATATGACTGGCAATCGTGAACTGTTTACCAAGCTTGATGAAGCGACTGAGGGATTCGTGAAGTTTGGGGACAACTCACGAGTCAACATAGAAGGGAAGGGAAGTATTTCTGTTTCCTGGAAGGATGGACAAATCTTGGTTCTAAAGAACGTTCTCTATGTTCCAAAACTCCGTGCAAATATTCTCAGCTTGGGACGACTGGATGAAGAAGGCTATAAGGTGCTCATGCAAGATGGATGGCTCACTATGTACGACCGTGAAGGCAATCTTCTCATCAAAGTAAATCGCACCGGTGGGAGACTGTATCAGCTGAAGCTGCAAGTGGCTGGAGATTGTTTGTTTTCAAGTGAAGAAGACCGAACCAGTCGTCTTTGGCATACCAGGTATGGTAATCTTAATTTTCATTCCCTGAAGATTATGGGTGATAATGATGCAGTAAAGGGACTTCCAAAAATCAAACTCCCAAGCCATGTCTGTCGAAGTTGTCTGGCAGGGAAACAAATTCGAACCTCTTTCCCAAAGAAATCAGAATTCAAGACTCAAAAGCCACTGGAGCTGCTGCACATGGATATCTGTGGACCTATCAGTCCAGCCACGTTGGGAGGTAGCAGGTATTTCTATCTGATTGTGGATGACTTTTCACGGCTGATGTGGGTGGCTTTTCTGAAGCAGAAATCGAATGTTTTGGATCATTTCAAGAAATTTAAGAATCTAGCAGAAGTTGAGAAAGGGGAAAAAATAAAATGCATAAGAAGTGACAGAGGAGGAGAATTGAATTCAACAGAGTTTCTCTCTTTCTGCAGCTCTCATGGCATCAAGCATCAGTTGACAGCCCCATACTCCCCGCAGCAGAATGGGGTTGTTGAAAGGAAGAATCGAACTATAATGGCTTTAGTAAGAAGCATGCTCAAGGAGAAAAATCTACCTCAAGAGTTGTGGGGTGAAGCAGTGAATACTGCGGTCTATCTGCTGAACAGGTCATCTACATCATCCTTGTAGGGCATTACACCTTATGAAAAATGGACGGGGAGAGTTCCATCAGTAACTCATTTGCAGATTTTTGGGTCCATAGCACATGTTAAGAGCACTAAAATGCCTCAGAAGAAACTGGAAGACCGAAGCACTCCAATGATTCTTGTAGGATATGAACTGGGCTCCAAAGCCTACAGGTGCTACGATCCAATCAGTGGATCCCTACACATCAGTCGAGATGTCGTGTTTGAAGAGGACGCCAAGTGGGAGTGGAAACATACAGATGATCAGCTTTCGACACTCACCTTCCGTCCTGGTGAATTTAGAAACGAGACAGAAGAAGAAGAGCACCGTGTGGAGAATGAGGAGGAAGGAGACAACCTGCAACCGGCTGAAGTTATCTCGGAGCAAAGCTCTAGCTCTGAGATGTTGGAAAATCAGAGATACAAATCTCTCTCTCAGTTATATGAAGAAACCAGTCCACAGAGTGCGGAAGAAGACTGCCTTGTTTGTACTGAAGAACCTATGACATATCTTGAAGCTTCACAAGAAGAAGTCTGGAGACAGGCCATGGAGGAAGAAATGGAGGCCATTTCAAAAAACTCTACGTGGAACTTGATGGCACCGCCAGAAGGTTGCAGACCAATTGTGGTAAAATGGGTCTTCAAGATCAAAAAGGACGCAAGTGGAAGTATCCTGAGATACAAAGCAAGATTAGTGGTGAAAGGCTATTCTCAAAAACCCGGAATAGATTATGGTGAAGTGTTTGCACCAGTTGTCAGACTTGAATCCATAAGAGTTATGATAGCTATAGCTGCACGAAAAGGCTGGACTCTCCACCACCTTGATGTGAAATCAGCCTTCTTGAATGGAGATGTGAACGAAGAACTGTATGTAAAGCAACCAGAAGGTTTTGTGGTTCAAGGGAAGGAAGGCTATGTTCTCAAACTCAAGAAAGCGCTGTATGGACTCAAACAGGCTCCACGAGCATGGTACTTCAAGCTCCATAATTGTCTGATGTCTTTGGGTTTTGAAAGAAGCAAGCATGAACAGGCTATTTATTTCAAAATTACCGCAGAAACTCATCTGATAATTGGAGTCTATGTCGATGACCTTTTGCTTACTGGGAAAGAAGAAGGAGATATTATCAGATTCAAAGGTCAAATGAAAGAGCATTTTGACATGAGTGACCTTGGTCACTTGAGCTGCTACCTGGGGATCAGAATAAGACAAGAGAAGGAGTACATATCTCTATCCCAAAAAGCATATTCAGAAAATATCCTCAGACGTGCCAAGATGCTGGATTGCAATAGTGCACACACTCCTATAGAAGCAAGACTCAAGTTTGATGACACAAGTACTCCTAGCACGGATTCAACCTAGTTCCGAAGTGTCATAGGTAGCCTGAGGTATGGGACGCACACAAGACCAGACTTAGCTTATGCTGTTGGATACTTGAGTCATTTCATGGACAGACCTACCTCAGAACATTTTTCAGCTCTTAAGCGAATTCTGAGATACCTAAAGGGTACTCTTGGATATGGACTAATGTATAAAAGAGGCGACAGGAAAGAGAATCTGGTGGGATATAGTGACAGTGACTTTGCTGGGGATGAGTCTGATCGAAAGAGCACATCAAGAGAAGTCTTCTTCTACAACTCTGCTCTAGTCAGCTGGTCTTCACATTAACAGAAGACTGTCTCACTTTCGTCCTGTGAGGCAGAGTACATGGCTGCTACTTCGGCTGCATGCCAAGGCGTCTGGTTGAAAAGAATCATTGGAGAGCTATGTGGAGAAGAAATAGAAGCAGTGAAACTTTACCTGGACAATAAATCAGCTATTGTCCTAAGTAAAAATCCTGTGCAGCACAGTCGAACAAAACATATTGATACCAGATATCATTTTATCAGGGAATGTGTTGAAGAAAAGCTGATTCTGGTGGAGTATGTGAAGACTGATGACCAGCTTGCCGACATGCTCACCAAAGGACTCAAGCGAGTGAAGTTTTTGGACATGAGAAGACGTGTAGGAATTGTAGATGTGCACAACGAGAGTCTGAATCATGGGTGAGATTGAAGACTATGATCCAGTCTTTCTTGTGGACGCCCAAGTTTTTAATTCCAGAATAAGGAAGGTTGTTCGACCTCCTTTCACTGTTCGTTATTTCCGTTTTCCAGGTGTGATCGTGATCGTCCAATGCCGAGAGTTATAACGGCGATCCTGCTTCCACGTCAGACGTTTACACGTCACCGCAACAAACCTTGATTGGCACGTGGGACGGTCGTAACTGTTTCTTTTCTTTCCTTTTTCGTGTTGACTACTTGATATAAAAGGACGCGAGCCAGGTGCTCGATGTATCGTCACTTCCAGACATTTTCTTTTGATTCTTGTTTTTCATTCACGCCTCGATTCTTCTGATAGAGTTGGATTGTAAGAGGAGTACGAGGAACTCCTGTGAAGTCTACACTCTCTCTCGCTCTTTCTAACTTCCATTCATACTTGTTATGTAATTCGTAGGGACTGTCGCTCACTTTTTCCTTATTGCTATCTGTCGATCCGATATACCGTGTTTTGCTCTTTCACTCTCTCTCTCCGAGGAACCTCGCTCTTTCCTTCTAGCTTTCTGTCTCTCCGCGAGAGTGTATCTCCTTCTTTATAACTCTCCCTCGCTCTCCCTTCCAACCTCTCTCTCCCTCTCTCTATCTCTCTCTATTTTACGTACTATCTCTCCCTCCACAATTCTCTCTTTCTTTCTCTGACTCTCTGTCACTCCCGAACTCTTTTTTTTCCTCTCACATACTCTCGCTCCCTCCAAAACTGTCTCTTTCTTTGTGTTTCTTATTCTCTATCCCTCCCAAACTATCCGTTTATTTATCTCACTATCTCTAACTCCCTGACTCTCACTCTTCTCTTGGTCGAAGGAAGGAAGATAGCAACTGTACAATCTCGGGAAGACGTGTACTTACTGCCTGGAAGATCGATAAGCTTTCTTTCGGATTGCAAAAGTAATATCGATTCTATTTATTTATCTTTTTATCTATAGGTCTCTGAAGTTATGCATCCGTCTATATGTATTTATAAGGGGTGGGAGGTAACATAAATTAACCATTTTTAACCGATGCATAATACAAATTAGAAATGAGAGCATTTCCAATATTTTTATAAAATGTATGACGACCTTACGTTTGGAAAATATCTATAATGTACAAGGCAATGAAGAGATTTTCCAATCTTAACATGAAATTGTAGCTTCCTCTTCACCCTCCTAACTACATTTTCCTAAGAACCTTCGGCTGTATCTGTTATTTGTTTCTACGTCCTTATGCTCGACATAAACTCGATTCTTGATCAGAAAAGTGTATTTTTTGGGCTATAGTCCGTTTCACTTGGGCAATCGATGCTTGTCTCTCCATACAGGTAAATTCTTAATCTCACGCCATGTCATTTTCTTTAGAGATACATTTCTCTTTTCATCTATTACTAACTATCATACAGATATTGTTGGGTCTTTTAATTCCTCTTCCACCTCTTCTGGTCCAGCTCCTCCACACCCACTCCATTTATGTCGGCTAATTCCGATCCACCAATGATCCACCCAGCACCTCAATCGCCTATCCTTCAATCAGATGATATCCTATCATCTTCGTCACCATCGCCCTCCAGTCCTCACTCCAGTTCTTTATCTTCCTCTCTCTTTGATCCCACCTGCCCATCCACACCTGACTCGCATCTTCTCTCTATTTTGGATCACTCTCCCACCCGGGGGGGCAATCCTAAAAGTCCGTCCTCTCCGGGATCTCTACCGCATCTCCACTACCTCGTCTTCATTATCCTCAAATTTTTCCATCAATCATCCCCTTCCCAACTGTCTCCTCTCCTACTCACAACACCCAGCCAAACCCACCTCCTTCACTTCTGCGGCCAAATATCCCCGTTTGATGAAAGCCATGGAATCTGAACCCACCGCTCTCTTGTCAAACAATACATGTATCTTAGTTCCTCTTCACCCCAACTTCCATGTCATCGGTTGTAAGTGGGTATACCGTCTGAAGTATACCTCTACCGGTGCTATTGAAAAATTCAAAGCCTGCCTTGTTGCAAAGGGTTTCAGTCAACAGATAGGATTCAATTATACTGATACTTTTAGCACTATTATCAAGCACACCACTATCCGGATTCTCCTATCCATTGGTATTAGCCATCACTGGCATATTTGCCAACTGGATGTGTCTAAAGCATTCTTCCACGGTCACCTTCAAGAAACCGTTTACATGGATCAACCACCTGGCTTCCATGATCCGCAATTCACTGATCACGTCTGCCTCCTTAAAAAAATCAATCTACGGCCTAAAACAATCACCTCGCCCTTGGTTCACCCCGCTCAGCAATTTTCTCTTCCTTAACGGTTTTTCTGCTTCCAAAAAAGATTGCTCTCTCTTCTATAATATCTCCACCTCTCCCATTTTTCTCCTCATCTATCTTGACGACATTTTTATTCTCTCCCCCGAGCCTTTAGCCATCTCCTCTGTCGTATCTCGCTTACTCTCCGAATTTGGGATCAAAGATCTTGGTGCCGTCCATTACTTGGCATTGAACTCGTCCGACATCCATTCTAGCAAACAAATCCCCCCTATGAAATCTTATTCAGTGGCCCTCCTAACTGTTGGGTCTTGAGAACAAACCTCACTACTCTCTTGGATATGTAACACAACACATATCACAGAAAATGAAATGTAAAACTTATTTTTTATTATCAAACTAGGTACATATATAGGAACGTATGTTCCAACCGACAAAGTAACCGACATAAAAGTATGTAGAAAAGTCAACAATACTAACATATCCTCCTTAAGGTTGACTGTTTGAGTCCTAGATGATCTCTAAATTTCTCAAGTCCTCCTTGAGCCAAAGCCTTGGTAAATCCATCTGCAACTTGATCAAGAGATGCACAATGTTGCATAATAATTGCTCCGGCATTGACTTGTTCTCTAATATAATGATGCTTTATCTCTATATGTTTGGTTCTTCCATGAAATACTGGATTCTTGGCCATAGCAATTGTTGACATGTTATCACATAACAAAATAAAAGCTTTTTCTTGATCTACACCAAGATCCTTCAAAATCATTTTGAGCCATATTCCATGTTGATTTGCACTTGCTGCAGCTACATATTCAGCTTCTGAAGAAGATAATGCCACTGTCTCTTGCTTCTTTGAACTCCATGAAACAGCTCTTGAGCAGATGAGAAAAACATATCCACTCGTACTCTTTCTTTCATCTCTATCTCCTGCCCAATCACTATCCACATATCCTTTCAACTGAAGATTAGATGATCGATCATATAGTAATCCATAATCTTTGGTTCCACATATATATCTCATAATTCTTTTCACTGCTCCAAAATGATGGGTAGAAGGATGACTCAAAAATCTTGATACCAAACTCACACATAGCATAATATCTGGTCTTGTATTTGTCAAATACATTAAACATCCCACCATGCTTCTGTAAAATTGCTCATCGACCAATGTCATTCCATCATTCAAAGTCAACTTTTCATTTGAATTCATAGGAGTAGTACATGACTTGCGTGATATCATATTAAATTTTTTTAACGCATACCTTTCTTGGGAGATAAATATTCCCTTTTCATCTTGAAATATTTGAAGACCAAGGAAATGATGAAGTAAACCAAGATCAGTCATCTCAAATTCAGACATCATTAGGTTCTTGAATTCTTGAATAAGGGAATCAGATGATCCCATATAAATCATGTCATCAACATAAATACTCACAATCATAATATCACCTTTGCTCCTCTTGATTATACATCCGGATCGTCCCAGACGAGGACGCCAGACGAGATGGGACGATCTTTGTCCCGGCGAACGTCCAGCGATTTCCCCGGGACGAAGGACAGGACGAAATGTTGTCTGAAATCGTCCCGTCCGACATACCCTGGGACAAATTTTGGGTCTGTCCGATGGCCCTGGGACGAAATTTCGTCCCATAGGGACGAAATTAAACCGAAAAACATCGCGCCTGCCCTAGCCCTTTGAAAACGCATCGGCGTGAGCACGGTTCTTGGTTTGGAGAGGTGGAACGAATCAGCGGGAGCATGAATCGGTGGCACAAATTGGTGTGATCGTCTTCAACATCCATCGAGCTCGTGATAGGGACGCGAAAGCACGCCCGCAAGGTACGTATCTATCTATGTATCTACGTCTCTATCGGTATTTCTATCGGATTTTCTATAGATATTTCTATCTAAAATTTGACCTATCTGTGTATCTATCTGTCGATCCTTCCTTCTATATAGCTAGCTATCTATCTATCTGATTTTTTATCTATCTATCTATCTATGTCTGTACGTATCTCTGAATCTTTCCGTCAGATTATTTAGCGTTTTTTCTTTCTGGTATCCTACCTCTCTATGTGGCATATCTAAAGATCTTTTTATCTATCTGTGTACCAATCTACCTATGTAAGAGTCGAACTATCTAGCTAGCTATCTATCTATCTGATTTTCTTTCTTTCTATCTATCTATGTATGTACGTATCTCTCAATCTCTCCGTCATATTATTTTGCGTTTTTTCTTTCTGGTATCCTACCTCTCTATGTGCATATCCACAGATCTTTCTATCTATCTGTGTACCAATCTACCTATGTAAGAGTCGAACTATCTAGCTATGTACATATCTATCGGTATATCTCTCAATCTTTCTGTCAGTTTTATTTGTCGATCACTCTATGTAGCTATATATGTACCTACCTACCTATATATGCATCTATCCAACAGTCGATACCTACTTATACAGATGATACCTACCTACCTATATCTACCTGTTGGATAGATGCATACATATACATATTGCTCAATGTAGCTATATATCTGTTGGATATATTCATACCTATCACTCTACGTAGCTATATATCTGTTGATCACTCTATGTATCTATCTGTATGTCTATGTATAAATATATCTATATATCTATCTACGTAGCTATATATCTATCTATGTAACAGTCGATCTGGATAGGTATCAACTATTGGATAGATGCATACATATACATATTAGTCTATGTAGCTATAGATCTTTTGGATAGATTCATACCTATCACTCTACGTAGCTATATATCTGTTGATCACTATATGTATCTAACTTTATGTCTATCTATAAATCTATCTATATATCTATCTACGTAGTTATCTACGTAGCTATCTATTTGTGTATGTAACGGTCGATCTGGATAGTTATCGACTGTTAGATAGATTCATATATATGTATATAGCCGAATTGAATAGAGGAATATGTATATTCCAATATTCAAGGTATGTGTTGTCAAAATAGCCGAATTATACGTCAGTACAAATTTTTTTTACGGCTGAATAAAATTTTGGCCTTTTCAGGTCGGTGCAGGTGCAGGGCTTTGCTGCGGCGTGTCCTTTCTTCCAAGAAACGGTCCTTGAATACTACGTGTCCGGTACTGTTTCTAATTCTTCCCTGTGTGCCCATTACTTCGTCTGTCCTTCTCATATTTCTGTGTGTGGATACCTTTTCGTATGTGTTCCGCATATTTTTGATTAAATGAATCTCACAGTTGGTGTATTCTTATAATTGACATAATTTTTCTTTCTAGTTAATCTAGCTGTCCAGCGATCTTTCTTTGTTGATTTATTAGTTATGCGTCGGCCCGAATGTTGCTCGATCATCTCCGTGTAATTTTTTTTCTCCGTAGCTGTCATCCTTACAAATGATTAACATGACCGAAAATACGTTGTGAATTTTTGCTCGATCTTTGTGTGGTTAACATGACCGAAAATATGTTGTGATTAATTCTGCTATAGATATGGAATCTACATCTGTTACCACTCCGAAGTCAACAGCTAGAGCCACGATGTCGGAGTCTGTGGAGTGCTACGCGGTAGAGATCGATGACAATGTGTCATCTGGAAGTGGTAGGCGCAAGCGGTCTAAAGTTTTAGACCAATTTGTTGAACTCGGCCCGGACGAGTACCAGTGTACGTTATGTCTAACGCAGAACCCCGATCATAAGGTCATTATCAGGCGGAATAAGGACAGGAGCATGAATGTGTTCTGGAGACATATAGAGAAGACGCATCGCAAATTTCATGATGAACTGAAGGGCGTCCCCAGGAATCAGAGGAGGTTGTTCGATTATGACTTCCTGTCAACCAAGCTTTACTTATGTGGCATCTCCAAGGAGCGTACAAAGGAAGAGTTTGTCAGATTCATTTGTGACAATGATCTTCCGTGGCAACTTGTGAAGAAGAAGTCGTTCAGAAGATTATGGTACTACGGGACGCAGTTGGTTGGCGACGTCCGTGGCCCTGATGCGGTTAAAGCAACGGCGTCTACCATGTATACAGAAGTCCGAGGAAAGCTAGTAGAGATGTTTGCTGGAATTCATAGCGTCTCACGTATAGTGGAAGCGTGGACGTCAGGAAACAACCTCTCCCTTTTAGGGGTAACCGCCCACTGGATCGACGGTGATTGGAAGCTATGGATCTACTACTTGCTATCCAGCGGATCAAGGGGTCTCATTGCAGCACAAACATGGCGAGGCTCGTTGTGGAGGTTGCATATGAGTATGGGATAGAGTCGAAGCTCTGTGCCATTACGACGGACAACGCGTCAAACAACAAAACTATGATGGCATCAATTGTAGATCAGCTGCGGACCGTAAATCCAGAATTCACTATGGATAGGCATGTACCGTGCATAGCACATGTTCTCAACCTTGTAGTCCAGTCCGAACTGAGGATCATACGTAACCCTGAAGCACCAAAAGTTGGCACACTATGGGTACGAGATCTTCGGCCATATGCTGCGTTGGGCACGAATGAACTCATCGACTCGCAAGGTGACGACTGCAGTTCACCGACTTATGCACCCCTGGGAGTAGCCGTCTCACGCGTCAGAGCCATCGTCAACGCTATTCAGGGGTCCACGCAACGGATGGAGAAATATGTAGATATGTGCAAGATGTTTGAACTTCCTAATGCGAACAAGATAAAAGTGGACTGCCCAACACACTGGAACTCCACATTCAAGATGTTAGAGCGGGCTCTTGTGAAGAAGGACGTGCTCGACCATATGGCTGTGAGGTTTCTTTCCACACCGTGTAAGGACTACGCGCTATGTCAGGAGGAGTGGGATTTAATCGAGGAATATCTCGGTATCTTGGGGCCACTATGTGCAGGTTCCGACTACGTCTGTTCCGCAAAGAGATTGCCGATCACTGATGTGACGTCGTTGATCTCAGACCTGAGGGCCCAACTTGAGCATGCTATGACTAATGCCGGGTCTACCTTGGATGACGAGTGGAGGGAAGCGTTGTGCTCCGCCTGTACTGCCATGTATAGTAAGTTGATGCAGTATGAAAATGTCATTTGGGCCCATCAATTAGTGGCGACCACGGGAACCCTAGATCCATTCTCCAAGATAGAGGTCGTGCATCCGTCATATCGCGAAGGCGTGCTTTCATTCATCATCGGTCTTCTCGACAGTGCGTGTACAACGAGCGCTACTGGGTGTGATTCAGAGCAGGATGAGGGAGCTGGAAGACATCGTCCGGGTTAGTTTCCGTCCACCAAGCGATAGTATATTCGTCCGGGCAAGTCTCGGCGCCAACGTGCAACACCTCGGCAGGAGCTGGAGAAGTATCTAAATATCCCGTGCAGTGAAGAGGAAGACAGTCCACTATGCTGGTGGAAGGATGTTGGAACTCGGTACTTCCCGGATTTGATAAACATTGCGTCCCAATTTCTGGTCGTAAGCCCCACAAGTGCACCAGTGGAGCGGCTATTTGCCATTGGTCGAGGCATCACCACGTACCGTAGAGGTCGCCTAGATGTAGACAGCATAGAGAAGTTGATGATGCTCCCTGCATGGTTCCGTCGCGCAGAGCAGTGCTTGTCTGACTTAGAGGACGACCTTGAGGATTACGATAGCTCTTCGGACGGTGAGTTACGTTACACATTTTGTTTTAGCATATTTTTTTTTCTAACTTGCTCCTTTCAATGTGACAGCGTAACAACGGCAAAAGAGGAAGGTGGCCCACTGATTTACGTCCCTCTCCATTTACAGTAAGTCATTCTTCTAACCCTTCATATCATGTTTCTTGATCTTATGATCCGGCTTCAGCGAGTTGATTAACAATCTCTTTTTGGTTTCTTCGCTTTGGTTTTTAAAGAGTTTTATGATTACATTGGGCTGCGTAGGAGAAATCTTGTTGGTGGATTTTTTGGGTTCTCTCTTGTTTTTGGCAGAAGAAAATAAAAAGATCTAGGGAAGGTCCGATCTTGCGCATACGGATCTGTGCGATGTAGTTTTCTGTGATTGTCCAACTGATAGTCCTGGATAAGTAACTTGGGATGTTTTGCATTACTTTTATTTTCTTCTCCTTCTTTTTATCTTCTCCTCCTTCGTCGTCAACTCCTTATTTCTTATTTTCTTCTTCCTTCCGTCTTTCTGCTGAACCAATAGCAGGCTAGCCCTTTTCTAAGTCTCCTCTTTATTCTTTTTCTTCTTCTTCTTTTCACTCTTCCTTTTCTTTGTCTTATTCTTTCTTATAATGATTTGCATTGTTTTTATTTTCTTCTCCTTCTTTTAATCTTCTCCTTCTTCTTCTTCGTCAAGTCCTTATTTCTTACTTTCTTCTTCCTTTCGTCTTTCTGCTGAACCAATAGCACGCTAGCCCTTTTTTCAGCTCTGGAACGACAGAGGAACTCTGTAGTTCTTTTCCCAGCTCCGCAAATTTTCTATCCGGTTGTAGATCGGCTCCATTTTTTCGTCTTATCTTTCCTGCCATTCGTCCAGCTTGCTTTCATATTTTAGGGCTTTCTTCTTTTCATTCTATAGCACACATCTCTGCTTGTTTATGGAGTGCTCAATCACTCTTTTATGATTGCTGAGTTCCAGGTGCTCACTACCTGCAGGTTTTTTTACTCAACGGCGACTGCTTTTGCGCAAGGGCGATGGATGGGTGCACGACGTCCGCCTCAACCTTCCGTCCCCGTTCCTGAAAAACGATCTCATTTTGTCTTTCACCTACAGTGTTTCTGGACCTTGTTCTTTCAACATTTAATCTCTTTTAATGTGGAAATCTCTTTGAAGGTTGGGCAATTGTTATGAATGTTAAAATTGTTACAAAATTTCCTTTTCTTCGTTCTCCAGTGCGAAACGCAACTGACTGATGAATCACTGAAAAACTCAAGTGAGATTGATAAGATCGAAGATAATTATGAATATTACACGACTCCTGACAGAAATCGAAGAGAATTATAATTATCAGCTTTAGGTAATTTAAATTGAAATGAGTTTTGATTTTAGATTTATCTAAATATTTTCTTGGAGTTGAAGTTCAATGCCAGCTTTAGGTAAATGAAATAGTAAATAGAGGATGTTTGCGTTAATAGTAAAAAGGGGATCATGAATTGTTGAACAAAATTTATTATTAATCAGAGGATATTCTGGAACAATCTGATGGATTAACTAGAGGATACGCTTTTTTTTTTTATCGAGAAGAGAATTCCTGAATAAGAAAAAGAGTAGACATATGATGTTCTTCAAAAAAGAAAGATGGCATAAGATCATCTTGTCTTGGTTGTACTTCGTTGCAAGCGCCATGAGCGAAGGCTCAAAGATACCTCCCCTCAACCTCAGAACGAGATGCAAGGTAGACTCTGCAACCGTAAAAAACCGATTTTAAATTACCAAATAAATTTGTTGAATACCACCAAACAATCCTTGAATACCTTTCTAGATGTTGTAATCAGCGAGGGTACGGCCATCCTCGAGCTGCTTCCCGGCGAAAATCAGAAGTTGCTGGTCCGGAGGAATTCCTATAACCAAACAACAACCAGATTAAATAAAAAAAAATATAAGAAATGAAATTTCAGCACTGGAAATCGTTCAAAGAACGAACCTTCCTTGTCCTTCTCTTCGGCCCCTTCCTCTTTCAAGAATTAGAGGATCCACTTGTTTAATCGCATTGGCATTCTCGCAGAAAAAAAAAAACAAAAAAAACATCGTCCAGGTCGATCGTCCACTGTCCGAACATCCCGGACGGACGATCTTTCTGTCCAATGGGATGAAATGTCGTCTCGTCCGGGTTCCCCGGACGAAACTTCGTCCGGAGTTTCGTCCAGGGACGCTGGACGGGACAAAAAATTTGTCTCGGGACAAAACCTTCGTCCCGTCCGCGTCCCGGACGTATACTCTTGATGTATAAGGTATGTTCTTTTTCACTTATTTGAAAACCATACTTTATCAAAAAATGATGTAACCTTCCATACCATGCTCTTGGTGCTTGTTTTAAACCATATAAAGCTTTCTACAACTTGTAAACTTTGTCCTCTTTTCCTTTAACCACAAATCCTTCAGGTTGCATAACATAAACTTCTTCATTGAAAATACCATTCAAGAAAGCAGATTTAACATCAAACTGATATACTCCACGCCTTTTGAGCTGCAATGGCTAACAAAATTCTTATTATTTCAAGTCTTGCAACAGGTGAAAATGTTTCAAAATAGTCAATTCCATAATTTTGTGCATAACCTTTGGCTACTAACCTTGCCTTATACCTTTGTATACTCCCATCTGCTGCATGCTTGATTTTGTAAACCCATTTTACTCCAATAGGTTTAATTGAAGATGTCAAATCCACAAGCTCCCATGCGTCATTTTTCTCAATAGACTTAATTTCATCTTCCATTGCATTCTTCCACTCTTTCTTACTTTTTTATTCTTCAAAGCTTACTGGTTCATCATGTGACAAAAATGCAAAAATACTCGTCTCATATAATTCTTTTACCGACTTTGTCTTTCTCTGTGGTAATGGAGATTCATCTTCAATCATTCTTGATTCAGAATTTCTATCTGAGTCAAGGATAGAATCATACTTTCTCCATTTCTTTCTTTGTATTTCTGAATTCCTTTCTCCTTCTTGATATGCAGGATTTTCATTCCAATCCCAAAAGCTTTTCTCATCAAAAATAACATCTCTTCTAATAATCACCTTTTTTGTTAAAGGATTATATAATCTGTAACCTTTGCTTTCATTACTGTATCCAACAAAAATACATTTCTCACTTTGATCAATTAAAGCATAAGTAATGCATCCAAATACTCTTTAATGGCCAACAACTGGTTTCTTCTCATACCAAGCTTCAAAAGGTGTCATATCATTTATGGCTTTCGTAGGAGAAATATTTTGAATATAAGCTGCAACCGCAACAGCTTCAGCCCAAAATTCAGTAGTCAAATGTTTTTCATGCATCATGCTCCTAGCAGCTTCAACAAGTGTCCTGTTTTTCCTTTCAGCAACTCCATTCTGCTGAGGAGTCTTTCTTATAGTCAATTGTCTACAAATTCCAACTTTTCTGTAATAATCCTCAAATGGCTTTGAAAGAAATTTTGAAAAACAGGACCAAGAGCATGGTATGGAAGGTTACATCATTTTTTGATAAAGTATGGTTTTCAAAGAAGTGAAAATGAACATACCTTATACATCAAGAGGAGCAAAGGTGATATTATGATTGTGAGTATTTATGTTGATGACATGATTTATATGGGATCGTCTGATTCCCTTATTCAAGAATTCAAGAACCTAATGATGTCTGAATTTGAGACGACTGATCTTGGTTTACTTCATCATTTGGTTCTTAACAATACACGTATTATGCTCAAAATGAAATTTCATACCTTTGTCCATCAGTTGTCCCCAACTCAATAAGTTATGATGAAAATTTGGGACAAAATATACATCTTCCAGTCTCTTCTTTCCTCCTAAAGTCTGAACTTCACTTTTTCCTATTCCTTTAATCTCTTCTTTCTTTCCATCACCCACTTTAACTTCTCCTCTTGGTGTCTCATCAAATTCAACAAACATATTTTTGTTGAAAACCATATGATTTCTGCAAGCTGAGTCAAGAAACCATAGATCTTTCAAATCAGAATAAGATGTAATATTAGACATAAATGCGTCATGTTCTTTAGCTTCCACATAATTGGCTTGGTAATTTTATTTTGAATAGCAGTATGCTTCAAGATGCCCATATCTCTTGCAATAACTGCACTGAAATATTCTTTTTCCTTCTGGATTTGCATTATCCTCTCTTCTATTCCATTAATATCTTCCTCGACCTCTTCCTGTGTGAAATTGACTTGAGCGTGACAACATAGCCTGATCTTCTTTTTTAGACAAATCAATATTTGCCTTAAATGCTTCTTCAATTGATATTTCCTTTGCCCTGTTCATTCTATCTTCATGAGCAATCAAAGAGTTCATCAAATCATCATGAGTATATATATTAAAATCATTTGATTCTTCAATTGCAGCAACAACATAATCAAACTTAGTGGGAAAACTTCGTAGGATCTTCTCCACTATTTTTCTCTCTAAAATATCTTCTCCGTATCTTCTCATTTAATTCACAATTAAGAAAACTCTAGTAAAATAGTCTTGGACAGATTCTTCAACCTTCATAGATAAAGATTCAAACTCTCTTCTCAAAGTTTGTAATTTTACCATTGCTACTTTATCACCTCCATGAAAATCTTTCTTCAAAATATACCAAGCATCATGTGCTGTAGTTGCCTTAGAAATCTTTGTAAACACTTTTTCAGTAACAGATTCTTGAATAATAAACAAAGCCTTTGCATCTTTTCTATTCAAATCTTTAAATTCAGTTTTCTTTGTTTCATCTGGTATAAAACCATTTTCAACAATATCCCATAAATCTTGACTCCTAAATAGGGACTTCATCTTGGAACTCCACATAGAATATTTTTCTCCATTAAAAGGAGTTGCAGTAATGATAGACCCTTCCCAAGGTGCTTTCCCAGCCATTTAAAAGAAAAACAACACCAAACCAAAACTAAAAATAAGCTCAACTTTATCTTACTTCTCTTGGAGCTTTACTTTTACTTCTCTTCCACAATCCTTATGAAAACTCTAGCTCTGATACCAATCTGTTGGGTCTTGAGAACAAACCTCACTACTCTCTTGGATATGTAACACAACACATATCACAGAAAATGAAATGTAAAACTTATTTTTTATTATCAAACTAGGTACATATATAGGAACGTATGTTCCAACCGACAAAGTAACCGACATAAAAGTATGTAGAAAAGTCAACAATACTAACACTAACTACACATTCCTCAGAACCTTTGCCTGTCTCCACTACATCAACAACATGGTATTCAGGTTGTTGATCCCATCTTCACACCATTTAGGCCGCTGAGCTTCGCCAATCTTGGGCACATTCCACTGGCAGTTCCACCGGGAATGACCGTGTCTATGAAGTTGCATGCCGACAACTATCAATCCTAGAAAGTCGTCGTCCTGCCCCTTTGCAGCGGGTACAATTTAATCAAGTTTATAGAAGGATCATCTTCTCCAGTGTCACTTACAGACGAACAGGGAAACAACCTGAATACCATGTTGTTGATGTAAAGAGAGATAGACCGAGATAGAGCGAGATAGATAGAGAGAGATAAACGGATAGATAGGCAGAGATATAAAAAGGGAGAGAGAGAGATAGAGAGGCAAAGAGAGGAGAGAGAGTGATAGGTAGAGAGGGAGAGAGAACGATAGATAGAGAGGGATAGAGAGGAGAGAGGGCGACAGATATAGAGGGAGAGAGAGGAGAGAGAGAGCAATAAATAGAGAGGGGGGGAGAGAGGAAATAGAGCGATAGGTTGAGGGCGGGGGGAACATATGCATCTAGCTATCGCTGTCTCTCTCTATTTGTTTATCTCTCTATCAATCATTATAACGATCTCTTTCTCTCTATATGTAAATATATCTCTTTCTCTCTACTTTTTTATGTGTCTATTAATCATTCAGTCAATCAATCTCCGTCTCTATGCAATCTAGGTTTATATGTTTTTAATGTGTGTAATTTCTATCTAATATCGCACTCTCTACATCTATCTTGCTCTGTCACAACACCTTTCTCTCTCTCTCTCTCTTTATTCGACTATCTGGCTTTATCACACTCTAGTTATATTCCTATCCATTTGATCTCGCTCTCTTTTAACATCTATCTGGTGCCAACTCTCTCTCTCTCTCTATCTCTCTCTCTCTATATATATATACATATAGATATTTGTCTATCTGGCTCTATCACACTCTAGTTATATTTCTATCCATTTGATCTCGCTCTCTTTTAACATCTATCTGGCGCCAACTCTCTCTCTCTCTCTCATATATATATATATATATATACACACACACATGTAATTCTTTCTCTCTCTATCTCTCTTCATTCTCTCTGACATTATCACTAACCCTCTCATTCGCTGTCTATGTCTATCTCTCTCTATTCTACTCTCTCACACTTTCTCTCTTACTCTCTTTCCCCTCCTCTTAGTATATCTATCATCTATCTATATATCCCTTTCTTTCCCTCATCCTTCTCTGCTCTCCCTCCATTAAGCGGCCCGTGTAGTTCCACATGCAGAGATTTGTAGCAAAGATTACAGACATGATGTAGGCCGAGGGGCTGCTCGCTTCACAAGGCGACACTATCATAATCGCCCAGGTAAAGTTTCTTAGCCTTATTGTATTAGTTTGTAATTTCCTTTATGGATAATTAAATTTTCATAGCCTTATTTTGTTAATTTGTAATTTCTTATAGGATAATTTAAATGCTTTATTAAAGTTACAAGCTATCAATTACTCCGTAGCTAAAGTTATTGATAATGTTACTTTGGTCAATTAAATTTCATTAGAGATATTTCGTCAAGTGTGGGAGTTAATTATTATGTGTAGAGGCTTAGTGAATGTTGACAAATGATAGGTTATTCAAGAGAGACCAAAGAGGATAAGGATGCTCTTCTTGCCTCTAAATAAGGGCCAGTCCTTGAATCAAGTATGTTATATTATTTTCACATATATGTTTAATAATGGTTTCTGTTCTTAATGCACTATCAACCACTGATTCATCATTAAGATGACAATATAAGAGATCTTGAGGTTTTTTTCAACATCATAAACAAGGAACCAACTGGTGATCATCTGACGACCACTGTAGATCGAGAATGAATATCAGATAGTGAAGGTGGGATTTGACAAGAAGGGCCCGTCCTACGTTCAATGGGGGGGGGGGGGGGCGACTGCCGTGGGCCTCAAAATTAGAGTTCCTTGGATGATATGCCAGCAAGACGATGTCCCAGATCCCGTGGTACATTATTTGATTGTTTTTTCTACTTAAGCTTTTTTCTTGGAATCCCGCATTTTTATCAAATTTTGATTAATTTCAGATAAACATGTGCAACGGGATATGATGTTTGTCGTTCCCTATGTGTAAGACAATATTCAAGAAAGCTGGCTGATTGAGGAGAGAGAAAAACTAGGAGGGAATGAGAGAAATGTTCTCAAGCATGTTCCTTCATTCCCACTCTCTTTTTCTCTCTACCTTTCTCATATGCAACTCCTTAGACCTCTCTCCATCTTACACCACTGTTCTCTCTCTTTCTATCTCTTTTACTCTGCCACTCTTAAGGTTGTTACAAGTCTGATGGATGATGGATTTGGACGAATGTGAGATGACTCAAAAGCTGTCCATTCACTCAAATGTTGGTAAAGGTCATTTTCATCATTACTATCATCTGTCCGAGTTCATCATCATGATGATTCCATCAATAGTCAGTCATTTAAGTTGTCCATGACAAAGAATAGAATGGATGGTGAGCTGTGAATTATAACATAGAGAAAAATACACATAAAGAGAAAATTAGTGAGTAAAAGAAAGAGGGACACAGAGAATGAAATAAAAACAAATTAACAAATAAAAGGAAGAGACTGATTTTGAGTGGCATGATAATGCCAATAGTTTAATTCTCTGAGGATAGTTCTCCTTAGTAGAGCTCAAAAGCACTGCTACGTATTGGTTTTTTGGATGGCTGGAGATGACACACTGGATAGAGGATACATGACCGAACTGTTACTTCTAGACAACACTGACATGTGATGTTGACACACGCTGATTTTGCTATCAGCATCACGATTTTAATTGATATCATCGTTATCGTCCACATTGGAAGTTCTAGTCATTATCAATAACCATCATTGTCCTTGTTGACAGCTCTTTTGTTACTTAGTCCACCACCATTGCAAAAATAATCATCATTTTCATCTAAAAATATATAAAACATATGAAACAAAAGTGGTGCTCTTCATTGATGATAGATGTCATCACCAGTGTCAACACAGATGTAAATGTTATGCTCACCATAAGTTCAGGATTGACAGTAGTTGTCATTTTTGTCAATAGTAGTTATCATCATTGTCAATAAGCATTGTTATCATTTCCATCAACGCCATTGTCGTCATCACCTACTAGTGTCAATGTCATTGTCAAGAAAAATACGTAGTCCTTGATAATTATCATCATTGTCAATAAGCATTGTGATACTATGTGATGACAAATATTGAGAACAGTGTTCTTCACCCACTGTTGTAGTCATCATCTTTGTCAATGACAAAAATTGTCCTCATTGGTGGACTTTCATTCATGCAAAAACCCTACTCTCTCTTTCTCTCTCTCTCACACACACACACTCCTCACTTATCACAAATTGAACGCATTAATGCATATGCTATACGTTTAATTTTTTTGTGATAAGGAAAACTATTCGTTGACTGTATGAAAATGATGAGAGATTAGCCCACAATTAGACGATTCTCGGCCTGGCCATTCTTACGTATGCATCCTAATAAATAAAGAAACCACAGAATCATAGATTATGAATATAATCATTTTTTTTCAAACCATCATCCTTGTTAACTAGTGGGTAATAATGCAATAATTATGGATCTTTAATCTAGAGAGAGAAGCTGAGAGATGTAGAGTAATAAAATATTGATAAAAAAGATAGAGAGAGAGAGACAAATAGATGGTGGTGGAAAGGAAGAAAAAGAAATCCAGACAATGCAAAACAAGAAGGCAACGCGAGCAGTAGGGACATTCAAAGAGATAGAGGTAGAAGGAGATAGAGAGAGAAAGATATACAAAGGAAGATAGAGTAGGAAAGGTATAGGGAAATAGTGATAGATAGACACAGGAAGATTTAAGTAGAGAGAGGTATATAGAAATAGGGATAGAGAGACAGAGAGAGATAAAGAGAATTAAAGAAAAGGATGCATAGGGAGAGAGAGATATATGCATAGAGGTATTGACAAATAAATATTGAGACACCCAGAGATATGGAGAGTGAGATAAGTATATGAAATAGATATAGAGACACCCAGATACATTGAGAGAGAAAAAAAACCATAGGGTAATAGGAAAAGAGAGAAAATACAGGGAGATAATGTAAAAACGTAACAGATAAAAGATAGAGAGACTCATAGAGATAGGTATAAAAGGAAAGAAAAATGGAGACAGAAAGAAACATGTATAAAGAGAAAGCGATAGAGATGGACCAAAATGGAAATATGGGCATAGACATATAGACATAGATGTAAATAAACACAGGGAGATATGCATAGATAGATAGAGATAGGGAGACACAAATATAAATCTTAAAGAAACAGATAGAGAGAGCAGTATAGTGAGATATGCATGAAAAGTCAAAGAGACAGAGACAAAGAAAAAGAGAGACATTAGGGGAGGTATTAAGTAACAAATGTAGATATATTCATAGAGATACATGAAGAATGGGTCTAAATGGAAAGATATGTAAATGGATAAATATAGAGAGACATATAGATAGATCTAGGGAAATATATATAGAGAGACACAGGTGTACAGAAATGTATATCGAACATAGAGATAGTTGCAGATAGATAGATATAAAGAGACATTGATGGGTGTAGAGAGATCGATATATAGGGATAGAGTGATAAGTCTAGAGAGATGAACATAGAGATACAGGGAGATAAGTGCAGACAGATAGAGATAGAGAGACAAAGACAAATAGTTGTAGAATAATAGATAGTTGTAAAATAATATATATAGAGATAGAGCGATAGGTGTAGACAGATGGAGATAGAGAGGCAGAGAGAAACAGGTGTAGAACAATAGATATGGAGAGACAGAGAGATTGAAATATATATATAGAGAGAGAGATGTAGGCATAGAGCTATAGATATGGACGGACCAAGAGATAGGAATAGACAGATAGATATAAGGAGACGAAGAGAGATAGATATTGAGATAGATATAGAGAGATAGATAAAGAGAGACACAGAGATAGTTATACATAGCTAGTGATAGAGAGACACAAAGAGATGAGAATAAAGACAGGTGAATAAAAAGATAAGTATTGCGAGAGAGGGGATACGAAGAGTGGATAAAAAGCAGAGACAGCGATGATGACATAAACAGATAAGGAGAGACACAGAGGGGTATAGATAGGTAGATATGGTGTAGTGGAGAGAGATAGTTATATCGAGAGGGAGATAAAGAGACAAAGAGACAGGTATAAATAAATAGATAGAGAGAGGTAGATGTCGAGATGTGGACACCCCTAAATCTTGATATGCCTATTCCATTAATATCTCTATATAGTCAAGTCATATATTCTTGATACCATTATAATTATTGTCAACTTTCATCTCCATCATTCCTGTTAATTTTCATTTTTAAAAAAAAGCCCCTGTTCACTAGCTCATTAAATCTTAATATGCCTACAGTAACTATTGTTATTTCTTGTACCTCACCTATTCCCTTAGTATTAAGTAAAATAAATAATTGTACAGAAGATATCTTCTACTAAGAATATTCTCTGACCTAATATCTTTCAAGATTATTACCCTTATACAATAAATAAAAACCTAAAAAAACTATTCTACTTCATATCTTACTCTCTCCGTTCAATATAGTACTGTACATAAATTTAATTATCTCCCCAACTCAATACCTATAAAATTAATTAAATATGAAACATAATAATATAAAAATATATTATCTTACATATATCTTATTTTTTAAAAATATCTTACCTATATATTACATCTACCTTCGTCCAGTTCTTCCTTACTCTACTTAATATTACTTATTATTATGTATCGGCCTAATTTCTATGTCACCCTTATTACCTCTTTCTTTTTCTTCTTATTACCTCATTCTACTTATTCCCTTTCTCACCTTTTCTTTATATTAGTTTTTACCGCTTTATCCATTCAGTTATTATAGTATATAATAAATTTCTCTTATACGTTTTCATAAAAAAAAATAACTAATTTGTATTATTATCAACATTATCCATTACTCTCCCAGATCCTACTCAATAGTTAGATGTATCTTGAAATTCCACTCCTTGTGGAGAAAGCAAAGCTTCACTATCCGCTACCACATATTTGAGTGAGTTTATATAATTGTAATTTTTATCTGATCTATGGAAGTTGAATTTACAAAAACACAAAATTAACACCCTAATTTGCCTTTTTCACTCCACAATGGCCCCCTCGAACCAATCAAAAAGGGGTTTAGGGTGGTCAGAAATTTGCCTACTTGGGGTAAAGTTATGTACTGCATCAAACAAACCATCTTCACTTGTTTGGAAAAATATAACTTAGGGCAGAGTTTTATGGTTCAATTGCACCCAAAAAATTAAATAAGTACATGAATATTTTGAAATAAGATTTACATCCATCAATGAAAAGAAAAATTGCTTGCTATGTTTATCATGATTACTTGAGCTAGCTTTTCAAGAATAATAACCCCTTTTACACGTGTTGCTTCCGATGGCTGGTTCTACCATTGTATGGTTGATCCAAAGCATATGTTAAATACATTATATTACAATTACTAGTCTTGTTTCAACATTCGTTATCAGATACCCTATATAGCAATATGTATTATGGCAGTGATTAAATGATGAACTTCCTTATTTATCTCCCGTTCCTTATTTTTTTTCTGTGATTTGAATATCAGCTTTTCAATAGGGAAGAATTCGTTTTAACTTTGGATTTACATTTCTCTAGTTTTTTTTAGCCTTAGAGAAATTATTTGAAATTCATTTACCCATGTAAATAATTTTCAATGAAAATAATATTTTGGAAATTCCCTCATTATATGTTGCAAGTTATATATATGGGACACTTGCTCATTTATCACCAGTTTTTTGTTTTTATATGTAATTTGAATATAAACTTTCCAATGTTGAAGAATCCTTTTTAACTTGGGATACTATTTTTTTGATTTTTTTTCAGCATTAGCGAGCTACTTTTAAATCCATACACCAATTTAAAGAATCTAAAAAGAGAATTATCTGTCAGAAACTTGCTTGTTATAGGTTGCCCCTTACATAAATTAGGAATTTCTCACCACCGCATGTTTCTTATTTTTAACTTTCCAATTAAAATGCATATTTATTTGGAAAATACATTTCTCACCTTTTTTTAGCATAAGCAACCTTCTTTTAAATTCATTCACTAGTGTAAGCATTTTCAAACAAAATTTTATTTTGTAAACTTGCTCGCTATATGATGCCCACTATCTATGTTGGAAACTTACTCATCGATCACCTGTTTCTTTTTTATCTGCAATCTGAATATTAACTTTCAATATTCACTACTGAATATTTTTAAGATTTAGTTTTTATTTGGGATATGCATTTCTTGAATATTTTTTTTTCTGGATTAGGTGTTTCTTTTAAGTTCATTCACTAATGTACAAAGTTTACAAATAAAATATTCGTTATATGTTGCTTATTATACATATTGGAAACTTCCTTATTCGTCATTCATGCCTTATTTTTCTCTGTATTTCAGTATTAGTTTTACAATTTTGAATAATCCCATTTTTCTTAGGATATACATTTGTCAATTTTCTATACCATTAGCGAGTTTATTTTAAGTTCATTCACTACTGTAAGAATCTACAATAAAAATAATTTTGAAGAATCCCATTTTTCTTAGGATATACATTTGTCAATTTTCTATACCATTAGCGAGTTATATTTTGCTCATTATATATATTGGAACCTTGCTCAATCATCACCTGTTAATTATTATTCTTTGTAATTTGAATATCAGCTTTCCAATGTGGAAGATCTGATTTTCCATGGGATGCACATTTCATCATTTTTGTAAAATGTTATTCAGTTTTTTAAACTTAGTTGCTAAAGTGCAAATTTTGGAAAGAAAATAAATCATGTTTTCTTGTTTTCTCACCAGCGTTGTCGAATTTAGATATGGCTGGAGATTTGAATATGATGCTTATGTTTAGCATTGATTGACAAATTGGGAAAATCTTGGACCTCATTCAATTGTCAATGTAGCCTCGAAGAAATGCATACACAGTATTACTGCTTATCATAAAAGGAGGCAAACACAAATCCACTTTTGAAACATCTTATGGGCGACTAATTTTTTTTCTAAATAACATCTCTATGCTATTAAAAATAAATTTTACTCGTATAAAAAAACTTTTGTAATATTCTATGGGCGCATAATCTTTTTTTTCTAGATAATATGTCAATCCTCTTGAAGTAAAATTTTAGTCATAGTAAACCCTATTTGGCAGTGAGGTGACGACCAAGTTTAGACTGAAACGTTCTTGAATTGAAGTTTAATCTTTAAATAATAAGTGCAAGGAAGAAGTTTTTGGATAGGAAAATATATGTTCATATCCCTTCCTATGAACCGAGAAGATATGATAAACACGATGAATGGAACAGTTTCTTGTTACTGGCATCCCGACATGTTGATAACTACTGAAAATTCCCCATAGCATGAAACCATTCTAGTATTCTTCGATCTGATTATGCTGAGTCTGCTTAAAATAATTTCAGCAAATTCTCATTCTAACTTTATTAAGGTTAGTTTGCTTGAAGTTTCTCACAATTGTTGGATATTAATATCTGTCAGAATATAGTATACATTATTCATGAAAATCAATGAATTGTTTTCTAGCTGTCTTTGTTTTTGGTTGGATCAAACAACCAAATCCATTCCATGCGGAAAATGGAAGAACCAATTTATACGTGTTCATCAGATAGAACCCAAATAAATGATACAATCCTTCTAAATTTAACTGGTTAATGAGAGCGTTGAGAAGCCTACTAGCTTCATGCAATATGTCCCATCCATCTACTTCACATAATATAAGTCCTGTCAACAAGGTATCTACTTCATAATAGCATTCCGACCATGAACTTAGTAATGATATCTCATTCTTGTGAGATTTAAATACAACGGGTTTCTCCAAAACAGTGCCTTTCTCCCTGATAACGTGTTGTGAGCTTCCTATGCAATATGATAATATATTCTCAATAATATGTTTTCCCAATGAAAAAACTGGTAGAATAACTTCTTACCACTGTATACATTGATGAAAGTGTAAATCACATGGGAGATTGATCGGTCGTGAATAACCGATTTGCAGAGTTTGGTGCGCACTGGAACCTGTAATTTTTTAAAAAATGGAAAATATATTTATTGTATTTTTTTACTGTTTCTTTTTTAAGTAAGACATCATCTAAGCCACAAGGAAAGATGAGTAATTATCCACTAAAAAAATTGATGTAGTTTGTACTAAAATTATTTTTTGAACTGCATATGAAATGGATACATAATTTTCGAAGTACGCATTTGTTTTAGGCTAATATCTGTGATTTGAGTCTTTAAGAGCAATTAAGTGTAAGTCACACTGTAAACAAAATGGGGGTTTTAGAGGATATTTTATTTTTACCTTGTAGAGTACCATAAATAGCATGTATCAGCTTTCATGGTAGTAAAATTTTCAACTGAGCCAGTTGTAGAGAGTGGAGCCATCGAGGTGCTAAAGGTTGTGTTGTTAATTTAATATGGTGTATTCACGTTACTTGTCCAAGCCTACCTGTACAATAATCTGGGTGTGCGCTATCCAAGAGTGGAAGGGAGAGAGAGTAAGAGAAAGAAAGAGAGTTCGGGAGGGAGAGAGAGTAAGAGAAAGAAAGAGAGTTCGGGAGGGAGAGAGAGTAAGAGCAAGAAAGAGAGTTTGGGAGGGAGAGAGAGTAAGAGCAAGAAAGAGAGTTTGGGAGGGAGAGAGAGGGATAGAAAGAGGAAGAAATAGAGAGTTTGGGAGTGACAGAGAGTAAACAAAAAAGAGAGATGGTTTGGGGGGAAGGAAGTGAAAGAAATAGAGAGTCACGCAGGAGGGACAGTAAGAGAAAGAAAGATGTTTTGGGGGTGGGGGAGAGTAATGAGAGAGAGCAAGAAATTCATCAAAAGAAAGAGTTTGCGAGGGAGAGAGAGTAGCAAACAGAAAGAGAGAGAGTTAGGAAGGGGGGAGAGAGAGATTAAAAAGGGAGATTGAGTAAGTCAAAACAATCTATATATAGATAGAGAGAGTAAGAGGAACAAACTGAGAGTCGAGGAGAGAGAGTAAGAAACAAAGAGAGGGATTCAAAATGAATTGCTGTAAGTGCAAGATAAACAAAAGACAGACATGGGGAGGGAGAGAGTAAGAGAAAGAAAGAGAGAGATTAAGAGGGAAAGAGTGTAAGTGAAAGTAATCTAGCCAGAGAGTGAGAGAAATATAGAAACAGTCAGGCTGAAGAAAGTAAATGAAAGAGATCTAGAGAGAGTAAGAGAAAGAAAGAGACAGTCAGAGAGAAATAAAGAGAGAGTCTGTAAAGGAGAAAGAGAGAGAGAGACAGAAAGAGATATCTTCGGATGGATAGAGAGGTGCGCGAGAGAGGGACAAAGAAAGATAATTTGAGAATGAGGGAGCAAGCATTAGAGAAACAAAGAGACATGATGGGAGGGAGAGAAAGTAGGAGAGAGAGAGAGAGAGACAAAGAAACAGAGAGTTTGAGAGGAATGGATAGAGAATAAGAGATAAAAGAAATATTAATAGAGAGAGAGAGAGAGAGAAAGTAAGTTAAATGTAGAGAGGGCGAGAGAGAAATAGAAAGAAACAAAATTTCAGGATGGGAGGGAGAGTAAGAGAAAGGAGGAGAGAGTCGACACTGTGAGAGAATAATATAGAGAAAGAAATTGCTCGGGAGGCAAACTGAGTAAGAGAAACACAGACAGAGTGAGGGAGGCAGAGAGAGAGAAAGAGAAAATATCTCTATAAAGAGATATATAAAACATTAGAGGTTGAAATAGATATAAGAGAAATAAAGAATTACAGAATATCTATTTGAGAGAAAGAACGAGAAAGAGCAAGGTACAGTCTCTCGGAGAGACAAAATGAGAAAGAGAAAGATACAGCCTCTCGGAGAGATAGAATGAGAAAGATAATGATACAGTCTCTTGGAGAGACCGAACGCGAGATAGAAAGAGTGAGGTTCGTGTAAGAGAAAGATAGTGAAAGCGCGAAATACAGTCTATCAGAAAGACTGAAAACAAGAAAGAAAGAGAGAGCGATAGTCCCTTAGACTGACAGGACGAGAATGAAAGGAAGTTAGAAAGTGCGAGAGAGAGATATATAGAGTCTATCCATGAGAGAGCACTATAGAGAGAGATTGAGAGACTAAGAGAGAGAGAGAGAGAGAGATAGAGATAGAGAGAGAGAGGTGGGTATTAATGTAGTAACTGTTAATACACTAACGGACTGTCAATCAAATGACTTGAGACATGCGCATTCTGTACGGACGCCTCCAGGAGCACAACTCGAGACATATCCTGCAACCTACCGCCGCCATTCCATATGAAATGTGTTGCCATCGCTTCTTGATTTTTGTTTGGCCTCCAGCCGCCCTTCCTCAATGTCTCCTTACCTAACGCTGCCATACCGTATGGACGTCTCTGTTGTGTTGTCCGTAGACCAGCCTCAATGGTCATCAGAGCGCGACAGGCCAGCACATATGCACCATCATGCCGCTGGTCATGATGGCCCTCAGGCTGTTATGTACTGCCATGAATACGAGATACACCGTGATCCTCTTTGTAGCCTATAAAGGATGGACATCACGTTGGTTCATTTTATGGGACTTTTTTTCTCATATTCCTCTTTCTTCTACATCTACTTCTCTTCCTTCTCTCGATACTGGCTTTTTTTAAACATAGTATCAGACTGATCTAAGGCAAATCTGGTTGCTTAAGGTTTTAGTCAAGTCCCTAGGGTTGACTACCAAGATACATTTAGTCCTGTAATAAAAATGACAACCATTATAATTTTGCTATTTATTGTTGTTTGCAATAACTGGAAAATTAAACAGCTCGATATCTTCATGAAACTATCTACATGAAGCAACCTCCCAGTTTTATAAACTGGTATCATCCTCATCAGGTATGTCTACTAAAAAAAACTCTCTATGGTCTTAAACAAGCTCTCCCTTAGATCTAAACGTTGTGTTTTCATCGGTTACAGTTCATTACATAAAGGTTATAGGTGTATTTCTCTTTCAAATTCTCATATTTACCTCTCATGTGATGTTATCTTTGATGAATCTATATTCATGTTTTTCCACTCTTTTCAGCAACCGCAACCTTCTGATAGGCTGCTAGGACCTGCTCCCACTAATCACTCCTTTCTGAATATTATTTCCACTACTCAATATAATTTTTTGTCATCAACCACATCCACTAGTCATGATGTTTCTGCTTATGTGCTTCTAGTTACTGCTGTGTCTCCATTACCCTCGTTAATGTCATCAATTCATACAAATACCAGCTCATACACTCCACCTATTTCCACCTGTTTTATGTAAGATATATTAATTATACACATTTATCCTGTGAACCTATGCGCAGTTTATTTTCTTCTGATACTCTTTACACAGAGGATCATCCTACATCCTATGTTTATCTTTATGCTGAACCGACAAGTGTATCACATGCCTTAATTCAAATAGAATGGAGGCAAGGCATGGAGGATGAAATCTTTGCACTTACTGAAAATAAAACACGGGTTATTGTAAACCATCCATCTGGAGCTAGTATCATAGGTTCTTGATGTGTTTAAGAAAATGTTGATGTTACACTAGAGTGATGTAAGGTAACGCTGGTTGCTCATGGTTATACTCAAGCCCTTGGGGTTAACTACCTAGATACATTTTGTCCTGTACCAAAAATGATAACTACTAGAATTTTGTTATTCTTTCTATTTTCAGTAACTGGAAAATTAAATAGCTCAATATTTCCAATGCCTTTTTACATGGAGATCTTTATGAAACTGTCTATATGAAGTGGCCTCCTAGTTTTACAAATCCGTCTCATCCTCGTCAGGTATGTCTACTCAAAAAGCCTCTATATGGTCTTAAACAAGCTCCCCATATGTGGCATCAACAACTATTTGACTTCTTGTTCCGATTAGCTTTTTTAAAATTTCTATGATAGATACTTCTCTCTTTTTAACTAGTGTATCTTCCTCTAAGCTCTTTCTTCCTCTAGTTATTGGATCTGATGATCATGATGCCATAGTAAAAATTTAATGGAAATATATGTGGTGGACAAGCCAGTCACACATTCCACGTCTTGTTCCATGTTCCTTAATCGAACATATTCCTTATAGTGCACATGTGATGCTTATAATGAAGTCCATGAATACATGATCAGACTTAGTGATGTATGGTGAGATCGTACTACAGAGATCACTAGTCTTTAAGCATGTGTTCTAAACATTCCTACTTCAAGGATATGCAAGAAGGACATCAAAGTATCTGGATAGAATACCACTATCTAGCCTCACTCTTATGACGAGTACGGCTCATCCCGTAGGCACTAGAATGAAAGCACCAAGGATAGATAGTGGGTGTTCTTTAGTGAAAAGACTTTACTATATTGATCCGTACAAATCCCTGAATAGCATGATACCAAATTGTGAATCAGGTTTATTCACGTCATGGTTGTCTAAGTGGTCCTTAGACCTGAGATACCAAAGACGTCTTGTGCATATACAGTTGTACTTTGACTATGACATACGCATCCCTAATCATGGGATTCTAAATAGTCTTAGTTTGGGTACATCAAGAAGCTCACGAAGATGATTGAGTTGTCAATATGGGATCGTCCACCCTTGAGTGACAGCTCAAGGAAGAGGATGCCATGAAGTCCTTTGCTAAGACATTGAAAAATCAGAGAAGAGTTTTTTGATGATTTCTGAATGCATCAGTGCTAACTCAGGTGAATGATTAGGGTTTGGCAGTTGATAATACCCTAAATCATCCAAGGAGCGTCTAGTGGATGAGGGATTACACGTACATGATAATCGATGATGAACACGTTCCATGAGTGAATCAATACACACTCCTTTGTATCTTCTAGAGCACGAGGTCTAGCTTGGCACCTCACATGTTAGACACTCAACCAATCGATTCAATTAAATCGATCCAATATTAATTAATTTGTGAGGCCAAGAAACATTATTGGGCCACTAGAGTCATTAACTAGACAGATACACAGGCCTAAAGGGTCACACTCAAATGGTCTTTTCTACGTCATAAGATATACTTACGTTTTGTGGTTTTTTAGGAAGAACACTCACTTAGTATAAATAGGGGAAGGCCCTCAACAAAATTCACCGAGGCAAGAATCAATTAGGGGCCTTCCCCTTCTTCTCCTTTCTCCTCACACCCCCCTCTCCACTCTTGATGCCATTGGGACGACATAATGATAATGATGGAAGTAGAACAAAGCTCGTCAAGAGGAGGAGATCCAAAGTGTCGAGGACCACATGGATACGTATAGAACTGCACACTTGAGTAGCTTGACTTGTCTTGATCCCATATCCAAGAAGTCATAAATGCCATCTATGCAAAGGTACTCCGTTTTAATGATTTTATTGATGTCATTCGATTTTGCAAAAGTCTTCCGCTGTGTATCATTACAATTTCTTCATCAAAATCTAGGCCTCTAGAACCCAACACAGTTACTTCACTCCAAAATGCATTTACCTTTTGCAACCTCGATAACACCATATACTTTCTTTGAATTGAAATAATTCCTACATCCCAAGGTATTGCTCTCTCTCAGCCTAAGTATCTGTTGCAGATTGTTCATACTGCCAAAATGGAAGGCTGTAAACCAACTCGTACTCCCTGTAGTCTTTCTTCCTCTACAACCGACAAATGTAAAGAGTGGCTTGACCCCATGTTTTATTGCAAGATAGTTGGGACTCTATAGTACCTCACTCTTACGCAGCTTGATATTGCTTACACTGTGAATCATGCATGTTAAAACATGCATGATCCCCACAATACCCATTGGGCTGGTGTCAAAATTCTATTACAATACCTGAAAGGGACCGCTGATCATTATTTATCATTTTTCTGCTCTTCCCCTATGCATCTTAATGTCTTTAGTGGCTCCAATTGGACAAGGGATTCTACTGCTCGACAGTCAACCCCAGAATATCTTGTCTTCCTTGGTCAAGACCTAGTAAGTTGGTCATGCAAGAAGCAATCTTCAGTGTCCCTCTCCAGCACCAAAGCTGAATACAAATAAGTGGCACATGCAATCATAGAGATTCTGTCAATAGAATCTTTACTTAATCAACTTTAAATTCATCCAGGTATGTCACACCACTTTGTGGTGCTACAATTAGGGTGCCACCTATCTCACTAAAAACCCAGTTTATCATTCACGAACAAAACATTTCAAAGTTGCTTTCCATTTTATAAGTGAGCAGAGTTCTACAGGTCTCCTTGAAGTTTCCTTTATTTCCACAAACGATCAACTTGCTGATCTGCTCACTAAGCCACTAGCCAAACAGCGCTTTAAGTGCTTGTGCTCAAAACTAAATGTGCTTCCTATCTTGGTTTTGCAGGGGCATGTTAATGCAGCGACTGTTAATATACTAATGGACAGTTTGTCAAACGACTCAAGACATGTGCCTTCTATAGAGACAATTCTACGAGCACAACTTGAGACATGTCCGGCCACCTGGCACCGCCATTCTGTATGAAATGTGTCACCATTGCCCCTTGTTTGTCGTTCTACCTCCAACCACCCTTTCTTAATGTCTCCTCACCTGACGCTGACATACTGTATGGATGTCTCTACTACATCATCTTTAGACTAGCCTCAGTGGCCTTTAGAGCGTGACATGCCAGCCCATACGCGCCATCATGACCCAGGCAGATATGTACCACCATAAATACAAGATATGCCCTGATCCTCTTTGTATCCTATACAATGATGGACATCCCGTTGGTTCATTTTATGGAACTTTCTTCTCCAATGCCTCTTTCTTCTATATCTACTCTTCTTACGTCTCTAGATGTTGTCTCTTCAAGTAGAGGGTTTGGGAAAACATGAAGTGGGTTCAGGAGAAAATGTACATAGACGTCTAGTTCTCTGTCAAAAGAGAGGGTCTGCTAGGGGCATTGGGGCTTTTAAACATTTCTCCGCAATTCATCCCATTGCATGAGTTTATCTGAATTTTATCAAAAATTGACCCAAAAAAGTGAAATTCTGAGAAACAACAGTCAAGTATTGACTAGAAAAAACATTCACGATAAAAAACATTCACTAGAAAAAAAAAATCAAATAGCATACCACGAGATATATAATTAGAGAGAGATGGAGGGAGATTTAATGATGGATAAATAGTATATAAATATATTTATAGATCGAGAGAGAGAGAGCAAAAAAGCAAAAGAAGACAGAGGTGATTTCAAAGGAATTCAGCCACCTTAAATCACTCATTTTCGGGAAAAAAGATGATGCCCGGAACATTGCGCAACCAAAAGGGAAGACCCTTTATCACGCAATAACACACAATGAACAATTTAACACTGGAAATTATCATTTGTTCATTATAAAAATAATATTTCTTACCCGAATTCCATTCCGATTCGATGTATCGACCGATTCTGAGGCTGGCATAGATACCCTGCGCTTGAATCTCCTTGATGAACCACACAAGAGGGTATCTCCCCTAACAAGCATACTACACATGAGATTGGGAATTACGCTCATGCTCAATATATGCTACAAAAAAACCCTACATGTCCTTGAAGAGGCTCATGTACGTTCCATAAAACATATGTTTGGATCGCATTGAGTCCTCCTTCCTTGGCTTTCTGAATCAGGCATGGCCACATCTGGGTACAAAATATATACATCAAGAAATAGCTAGAAATAAATAGTAGATGGTTAAAGAGAAAGCTAGATTTATAGCCTTATAGAGTGGATCGATGTATAAATAGATAGTTCGAGTGAAATAGCTTGATAGATAGATATATATATTTAGATAGAGATAGTGGCTACACAAATGGTTAGATAGACATAAATAAAAATAAATAAAGAAAGAGATTTCCATAAAGAGAGAGAGTAGAGTGCTATATAGATAGAGAGATAAATAAGTGGTTACAGAGAATTACATTAAAAATAATGAGAAATAAGGGGAAAGCAAGAGAGAGAGAGAGAGAGCAAAGCTAGCTTTCTAGATAGATAGACTTTTAGATGGAGATAAATAAGAAATGAAGAGGCAAAAAGTGATAGCTAAAAATAGAGAAAGTGAGAGAGTAGCGCTAGATAAATAGATAAATAGTTATTTAAAGAGATATCTTGGTAGAAAGAATATATATAGAGAGAGCAAAATGGATAGATAGATATACATAAAGACATAAAGTGATTGATCGATTTGATTGATAGAGAGACAAAAAGTAGAGAGAGATATATAGGTAGATATGTACCTAGAGATAGAAAGAGATTGATAGGTAGATTCATATTGAGGTAAATAAACTGAGAGAGAGAGAGAGATGGAGGACCATGCAGAAAAGCAAGTCCAGACTTGTCATCAGCCACTTCGTGGATCCCAAGCTGACGTGAAGAACCTGAGTTTTCACTACCAGGTTTGAGGAAACGGCCTTCACAATGTTTCATTTTGTGTTTGTGTCTTCTTTTGATTTTATAGAGGGCCGTCCCATGTACGGGCCCCTCTTTGCATTATTTTCGATTTATTTCATTTGTCCCCTTTGACTTTCGGGAGGCCCCCTCCTGCGTAAGCAAGGGCCTCCCCCATGTGTGTTTCTATGTATGTTCATCTTGTTTTGTTAACATCTTTAATGGGGGAAGCCATGTTGAGCTTCTCCAGCTAAAGGACCTTTTAGGGAGGAAGACTAACTTCTTCCCCTAAAGGGGCCCATTAGGGCCCCCTTAAAGCCACCCTCTTTTACAAGAAAAGGAGAGGGGAACGTTCACATCTTCTTTAGCGACGTTGAGTGATACCTTATTTTGAAATAGAGTTATTTGAAGAAAAAAAAGATTACCACGTTTGCTTCCCCTAGGGTTTCTCATTTCTCCCCCCCCCCCAACCGAAGGGGAGGCGTTGTGTTCTCGTCTGTCTAACTCTACTCTACATTGGGAACACCAAGGTCCACTGGCGGTTCAGCCCTTGCGCCGATCATCCACCAGCCACCATTGACCGACTGTCGCGGGAGTCAAAAGCTTACTCCGCACAAACTCAAGTCCCGCTGACCGAAAGTAGCACAAACATTAGAGTTACACTTCGAACGGCGTATTGGTGGCACTAGGTCATCCTTCTCAATGCCGTACAACTACAGACGCAGGTCGCCACATACTGGTGCCACCCCCTAAGTTCTCGCGACTATCAACCACATCCCTGATCGCTCGTCGTGGATCCCAGCTGCTGGTGGCCTCTCCCTTTGCTGTCGTGCAACAATCCCCCCCCCTAACTACAGTTTCCTCCACCTATCATGTGCTCGAGCGCCGCTCAGACTCCAACCTTGTCAGCATCGTAGGCAGCCAACAATTCCCATACATCAAGCGGGCATACGTTGATCCCGTGTAAATCTGCCTTCGGACTCTTGGGTCAATAGGTGGTCAAGTCCCACCCCACACAATCCTCTCATGGACGAGGTGAGGTCGTTACTTTGAGCCCTTTTCCTCTTGACTGTTCATGGCACGAAGCCTCCACTAAGCACGTTTGTTGACTAGGCGACCCACTGGCCTTCCACGACGCCTGACCGCGTAGCCTCCAGTAGCCCACAACCGATTCCCCCAGATTGTGGACCTCCAATTCTATTACTTGGTCGCATCCACACTGTTGTAATCAAAGCTTGTGGATTAGCTCCTGGCCACGCCTCCTGCCTGCACCAAAGATGACTCGATTGCACCAACGGCGTGGTGATATTGCTGTTCACCCTCATCTACCGACATGTGGGACCATCTGAATGCACCCTCGGTCACCATCATCAATCCACCGCGTGGCTTCATGGAGGCCTTGCTTTTGTTCTGTCCGCACCCTGACTTGCCGCCAGACCGAAGCATCACCCGATCCGGCTTGAGCCCACACCGCTGGCCCTTAGCAGTTCTGCCTTCGCCGCTATCACGCCAACACAAAGCCCACCATGTCATCGCTCACTTGGAGATATTTCCGCCCTGGACTCCTCTGCTCATCCGCGACGGTCACAGCCTTCTCAAACTATGAGGGTCGGTCCACAGGTAGGGAAGGACACGGTCCGGTCACAGTCCGGTTTTGTCAAAAACCTAAACCTAGACCTGAAGTTCGGTCCGGTCTCGATCTCGGTCCGGTCCGGTCCCCAGTCGGTAATGTTGACTAGTCAAGGTGAAATTCAATGTCAGGTTGACTTGGTAAACTCATTGCATCAAACTAGACTCCATGTGAATGTCAGCTCAGGTGCAGAAGTAGTGTTTGGTAATGATAGAGAGAGAGAGAGAGAGACAGGAGAGAGGGAGAGAATGAGAGTGTAAGACAGTAAAAGGGGAAATAATGAGAAGGGGAGAGAGGGAGGAGGGTGAGAGGGAGATAATGCGAGAGTGATAGAGGGTGAGAGTGAGAGAGCGAAACAAGGAGAGTGAGAGCAAGACAAGGAGAGAGTGGGAGAAAGAGATAGGGAGAGTAAGCCTGAGATCGTGCAAGATGGAGATAATACGAGAGAGGGGGAGAATGAGAGGGTGAGCAAAATGGCGAGACTAAGAGAGAGAGTGTGATTTTGAAAGAGGAGATAAGGAGAGAGTGTGTGTGAGATATTGAAAGAGGAGACAGGGAGAGAGAGTGTGTGATAGATTGAAAGAGGAGAGAGGGAGAGAGAGTGTGTGATAGATTGAAAGAGGAGAGAGGGAGAGAAAGTGAGAGATTTAAAGAGGGGGAGGGGGAACTCAGAGGGAGAGAGTGCAAAGGAAAGGGACTGCCAGAGGGAAAGAGGCAGCAGGTGAGAGGAGAGAGAGAGAGAGAGAAAGGGAGCAGATGAGAGAGAGGGAGAGAACGAGATGGGGAGAGGGAGAGAGAGAGAGAGAGAGAGAGAGATGGATGAGGGTGAGAGAGAGGGAGAGAACTAGATGGAGAGAGTGAGAACGGGATAGAGGGTGAGAGAGATAGAGGGAGAAATGGAGAGAGTAAAAGAGGGAGAACAGGATAGATGGAGAGAGTAAAAGAGAAGGAGAGGGAGGGGGAGAGCAGGATACAGGTTGAGAAGAGAGGTGGAGAGTGAGAGAGAACAAGAGGGAGAGCAGGGTAGAGGGTGAGAACGAGAGGTGGAGAGTGAGAGAGAACGATATGGAGAAAGGTTGATGGGGTGAGAGGGAGAGTGAGAGAGAGCGGGAGAGAGGGTGAGGGAAGAGAGGGAGAGAGAGAGCGGGAGAGAGAGTGACGGGGAAAGAGTGAGCGGGAGAGAGGGTGACGGGGGGAGAGGGAGAGAGAGAGAGCAGGAGAGAGTGTGACGGGAAGAGAGGGAGAGCGAGCAGGAGAGAGGGTGACGGGGAGAGAGAGAATGGGAGAGAGGGTGACGGGGAGAGGGGGTGACGGGGAGAGAGGGGGAGGACGAGCAGGAGAGACGGCGACAGCGAGAGAGGGAGAGAGGAAGAGCGGGAGAGAGAGAGGGAGAGAGGAAGAGAAGGAGAGAAGGCGAGCGAGAGAGGGGGAGAGAACGATAACGAGAGCGGGGGAGAGATTGAGAGGGGGGGAGAGATTGAGAGAGGGGGAGAGGCAGTGGATGCGGTCATCGGTCCGGTTCGAGCATGCGAACCGGAACCGGGACCGAACGTCCGATCAGCTCTAAAAATGCTGATCGACGGTCCGGTTTGGTCCGGTCTGCTCGAATTTCAGTCAGACCGTGTCCTTCCCTATCCACAGGTGTCACACGGTCAAATCTCGAGCTAGGACTCTTGGTTTGGAATTGGCGTGAGCCGGCCTCAGTGCTTGGGCAGAACACTGAGCAGCCTTGATCTCTTGCAGCGGAAGCTCTTGGGATTGCTTAAGATCGCATAGAAGGGGTTAGAGGAGTGGTTGGTGCTAGGCACCGTCAGCGAATAGGGTCATTGCATTGCTATCGTCAAGAATACATTGTTGATTACATGGGGGAAGATGAGGGGTGTTACAAGGAACAAGACGAGGCGCCTTGCACCGAGGTAATGTCGCCACACCGCCTCAGGACCGCCGCTCCGCATGAGCGCGCCCGCTCTACCGCTCAGCCGTGCGCCGGGCCGGGCGCCGCGTGCCGCGGGCGTGGCGATCACACATGCCACCCCTGCCTTGACGATCACACACGCCACCAGCACCCATGTCTACACTCTGGCGCGCAGTCTGCGCGACGCCGCCGCATTCAACGCCCCGAGCTGGGCGCCGCGCGCCCACTGTGCTGTCTCGGCTCCCTCTGTGCGCCACATGCCTTAGTCTCCTGGCGCGATGTCTCCCAGCCACGCGCCCCGCACACGCAATGCGCACGTCGCCCGCGCGGCCGCTACGCGGTACCTCGCGTGCTCCGCGCGCTGCGCCCGCGGCATGTCGCCCGGCCTGCGCATCCCGCACCCACGCGCAGCGCTTCCCGCCCCTGCACGCAGCGCTCGGCGCTGGCGGGTGGCGTTGACGCCCGCGCGTGGCGCTTGGCTTTGGCGCACGGCGCTTGGCACGCGCGCACTCGCTGAACAGCCCGCGCGCCCAGCACGCGCGGACTGTATCTGCTCCGTCCTGCCTTGGGCGTGGACGGGCACGTGCGCAATCTGTCGTGAATCATCGCGGACAGTGGCAATGGCCTAATAGATCAGGTATTTGGGCATCGTTACCCATTTGACTCAGTACTTAGGACTTCATGAGTCGATTATGTGGACAAACCTTCCCAATAAGCACGCAGGCCTCTGGGCAAGGAATCCCCCCTAATAAGGGGCCTAACAACAGGTCACATGCCCTCTCCTCTCTCTTTGCAATATTATTATATTTTTCAGTGCTGGTCTTAACTTCTCCATCGCCCGAGACCTATTATAGGATTAGCCACCATTCACGTGTTAGGGTTTTTTGTTCGATGGTGTCAGATCAGTGTCGCTCGTGTCGGTCGAGGTGGACGGTCATGAACAATGAACGTTCCCCACTGTCGGCCTTTGAGTGGAACACTCGGGTCATTGGGAACCCGTGCCTGCCCTGACCCCTCGTGTCATCATCTGTGCTTTCGCCCCAGATCATAAGGATCTCGACATACTTCTCTTTGAAATTTACAAAACGAACACATTATTTGATCTTGTTGCATCTCGCATTCACATCTCTCCCTGTGGTGTGACACGAGTCGTTTGATCCAGGCCGTTGTGTTACATCAAAGAGAGAGCTACATGGATTGGTAGAGCGAGGGATAGCTATTTATATACATATATAGAGATCAATAGTTGGCTAGATTAATGCAAAGAGAGATTTATAAGTTAATAGATAGGTATAAGACAAATAAACACAGATAGATATATAGCTAGATTACATAGAGACAGAAATTGATTGATTGATTGATTGATTGATAGAGAGATAAAAAACTAGGGAGAGCTATATATAATCAAAGAGAAAGATATTGTTAGATTGATAGATCCATAGGGAGATAAACTATAGAGAGAGATAGATAGCTAGATAGATGGATAGAGAGAGACATACCTAATTATATACATATATACAGACAACGATAGTTGGCAAGACTAATACATAGCAAGATGTATCGAGAAGGATAGATATAACTCAAGCGTGCTGCAAGGATACTGCGCTAGTCTTGAAAAGACGATCTTCCTCTCACTGCCACCGCTGAGGAGCGATCATCCGTCATATGTCCCATAGCCCGATGATGACAACGCTGGCGGCAGCATTGCCCCCTTTGCCATAGCCGCCGCCAGCACCGCCGCTGCGACCAGCACCACTGCCACTCCATTCTGACAGTTTTGTGATGACAGATTGAGATCAAAAGAGAGAGAGATAGCGAGAACTCACATCAAAACTGCAGAGAGAGAGAGACAGAGGGCGGGTGTTTATGTAGGAGCGGCAATAGCTGCAGGTGGGATAACCTCACCGTCCACAAACGAACCTTTGCAGGCCTGTTGGATTGCAGTTAGGTCACTGTCATAACGGCCTTTCCCTCACTCGATAGGTCACTGTTGGATTGCAATGAACCTTTTTCAATTCTATTTATTATGTGTTTCCCGTAGTGTATATATTGGAAACTTACTCATTCATCTCTTGTTCCTTATTTTTTCTGTAATTTGAATATTAGCTATCCAATTTTGGAAGAATTCATTTTAACTTCGGATATACATTTTCCAAGTTCTGTTTTAGCATTAGCGAGCTTCTTTCAAATTCACTAACTAATGCAAAGAATTGAAAAAGAAACTAATATTTTGGAAACTTGCTCATTATATATTCCAAGCTATATATTGGAAACTTGTTCGTTATATGTTGCAAGATAAATATATTGGAAGCCTGCTCGTGATCTGTTGCTTGTTATTTATATTGGAAGCTTGCTTATTCATCACTGGTTTCTTATTTTTCTCTGTAATTTGAATATTACTTTTTCAATTTTGAAGAATGACTTTTTACTTGGGATATGCATTTCTTGAGTTCTTTCTTAGCATTAGCGACTTTATTTGAAATTCATATACTAAATTTCATAATTTGGGAATAAAATAACCATGTTTTCTAGTTTTCCCAACAATGTTGCTCGTTCTCTTTCCTCTGCACTATGGATATCTACTAGGGAAGATAAGTGAGATAGACAGAGATGACACAGAGAGAGATGGGCAAACATACAAAAATTAGAGACTTATAGATATGGAGAGAGAGCCACATAGAGAGACATAAATGGACAGACATAGACAGAGGGAGAGAGACGAGTAGATATAGAGAGGGACACGGAGAGAAAAATAAAGAGACAAACAGAAAAGAAAGATATACAAAAATGTAGAGAGAGCTACAGAGAGAGAGAGAGAGAGACAGATAGACATACAAACACAGAGCGACATACAAATGTAGAGAGAGCCACTAATAAAGGGATTTTTAGTAGTAAAAATCAACACAGTTTGGAGCCATTATATGCATCATTTTATTTATATTATCCCTATTTCACTATAAATTTTCTCTCTATGCATTATTTCATGAAAATCCTTAATATGGCATGTTTTTATTATTATAAAAATTGTTTCACGTATGAAAGCCATTGTTTTATCATCTCAAGTTAAAAGAAAAAAAAGCTTATGGCCTTCAAAATAAAGAGATATAAAAAGGGATTTTGAAGTAGCTTCCTGTTGGACCGGATTGCCCACTCAATCTCCACGAGCAGCCACTCCCGCTCGGCTGCTGCGCGTAGTCCCCCACCCAATTAGCCGTTGCGCCCACCTGCCTAGCCCCCACAGCCGTCTGCACAGCTGCTCAGCCCCACGACCGCCTGCGCAGTCACCCCCCATGTGATCGCCAGTGTAGCTACCTACCCGCTTGGCCCTACTGCAAGGGGGCGACTCCTCCCTTGATCCCCCTACCCATTGACTACGCAGTTGGATTCACATCCATCGTGTTGAAGCGCATGTCACCTGCTCCCACCATCGACGTGTCAACAACTTTCCTCATCAACCCATTGCACTACACGAGTTCTAAAGATCCACTCTTCCTCTTTGGTGTTCTGCATTATTTCCTCCACTGTTTTCTCGTATATTTTTTCACCCTTGTCGGTTTGAGTAGAATAGGTGTGCGTCTTCTCATAATCGACCATTCAAGATATTCAATTTGGAGCTTTGTTTTCACCGCGGTGGTTGTAAGACAGTCCTCCTGTCCTCGACCAAGGAAAGGGGCTGCACCATCAACATTTTCTCTGACATTAAATTTTCAAAGTCGATCGTGTTGATTTGTGGTTTGTTTATTCATCCTTAGTTGTTAGTCATCCTACCCGCGTCAGTCCTACACCACGCAAAGCTGACAGAGCAGCTAATGAGGCTTCCTGATGGGCAATAGACGGGTACACTAATCAGAATGGATCCATGGCTACGATTTAATTGCAGCTGTTGACTTAAAATAGAAGAAGAATGCGATGGCCAAGGTGCAATCTTGTCCTTTTTAGCCCCCGGGAGTCCTCCTCGTCAACCGCCCTATAGAAGCCACTGACGAGGGGAACACGGGCTGGTCCAACGCCCTGTGGATTGTCGTTAGATCTAACCTACCCCTCTAAGGGGTCGAGAGAACCTCTCTCGATCCTTTAAAAGGGGGTTTTTGCAACTTATTTGCTATGTTTTGACCAAAAGCCATACGGCGTCAGGGATCCCATCTGATAGCGGTGAGAGCCGAAGGAGGGTCTTGACAACCTCCTCACTGCTCGAGAAGCTCAGGCGGCACCGAGAGAAGTCTGAGCATACCTGGATTCACACCTAGACGGAGGAGAAGAACGAAGGAACTCCTAAAGAGAAACTTGGCGCCGCCACTGTCGTCTTTGAATCGGTACGTTCATGGATATCTATGGTTGATTTGTATATTTTCTTTTATCTGGATTCTTTGTAATTAGTTAAATCTGGATAGGAGTCCAGTTTTGGTTGAAATTGGTACCGCGAACTATTTCGGCATTTAATCGAACGTATCATGTGTTCAATAAAGATTTATGGATTTATCTAAGTCTGAACTTATCAATCTTATAAGATTTTAAAAAAATTCATTCCCCTCTATCCCGTCTTGAATCGGGCATTCTGTCGAACACCTCACGTGCTTTGATAGAAACACCCTCTTATCTTTGATTTTGATATAAAATCTATATAAAATTGATTAGAAAAACTAACTTTCAATTTAATAATACACATCTCCCTTACTCCTTTCAGGTATCTGTCGAACACCTCTCGGGTTTTTGACTAAGTCATCCTTTATCTCATTATATCAACTATATATAAAGCATATAAAAAATATAAATCATATATAAACCTTTAAACTACCTATATTAATCCTATAATAAATATCTTACCTCTATAAGTAGTATTATATCATTCTAGCCTATCCTATAGTTATATACATACTTCTTAGCCAAATTTTTACTCTTCCTTAATATCTCTCCATACTTATTTAAACTCTTACTTAGTATATTATATTAGATATTTATTTACTCTCTCTTTATATACAAAGAACAAATGATAGACTTATCAATAGACAGAAAAATAAATAGAGAGATATAGAGATGCAGTAAGATATACATAAAGACAAACAACAGATAATGAACAATTTCATCTTGAAATTATCATCTATTCTTTAAAACGATAAGATCTCTTACCGAAACTTCCCTTCAGATAAATAAAAATTGAAGAAAAAGATATTGCTATCTAGAAAGATAGGTTGGTAAATAGAGAGAAATAAATAAAAAATAAAAAGAGGGATGGTGTTATCAAGACAGATAGATAGGTTGGCTAGTAGTTAGAGAGAGATAAACAAAAAATAAGTAGAAATAAAGAGCGAGTTGCTAGCTAGATCGATAGATGGTTAAAAAGAGAGATAGACAGAAAGAATAGGAAGACAGATAAAGCTATACGGACAGACAGAGCGAGCGATACCAGATAGATAGAGAGCGATAGCTAGATATACATCAGTATAGGTGTTTTAAAAGACAGATATATGAGATCGGTAGATAGAACACAATATGCATCAGGACATGGATATTTATATACATAGATACAGACAGCGATAGTAGGCGAGACTGATAGATATAGAGAGATTGATAGATATATGTCGAGGTTGATCGAGAGAGAAAACAACGGAGAGATCAACCTGGGGAGAAGACGATCTTCCTCTCGCCGCCGACGCCGACGACGAGCGAGCGTCCGTCGTCTGTCACATTGCCCGACGACGACGCCGCGCCCTCCTCCATCATCGCCGGCAGCACCGCCCCGCCATTCCCATTCGAACAATGAATGCTCGGGATCAGAGATAGAGAGCGAGAATGAGAACCGAGTTCAGAACTAGCTAAAGAGAGAGAATGAGGATCGGGTATTTAAAAAAGAGCCGCAACTGCCGAGGGTGCGGTTACCAACGAAAGCTTTCCCTCATCGCTTACTAGCGAAAGCTTTCCCTCCGTCGTTCGTCTGCTTCTATTTATTACGTGTTGCTGCCTGTTATGTATATATATACTGGAAACTTGCTCAATAATTTCCTATTTCTTATTCTTCCGGTAATTTGAATATTAACTTTCCAATTTTCAAAAATTCGTTTTTACTTGGGATATGCATTTCTAGACCCTTTTTTCAGCTCTAGCCAGTCTCTTTTAGATTCATTCACTAGTGTCAAGAGTTTTCAAACCGAAGAAAATAATATTTTGGAAACTTGATCGTTATATGTCGCCCCTTATATAAATCGGAAACTTTCTTATTCCTCTCCTGTTTCTTATTTTTCTCTGTAATTTGAATATTAGCTTTCCAAATTTGGAGAATTCGTTTATATTTGGAATTTATATTTCTCATTTGTTTTTAGCACAAGCGAGTTCCTTTTAAATTTATTCTCCCATGTAAAGAATTTACAAAGAAAAATAATATTTTGGAAACTTCCTCTTTATATGTTGCCCCTTATATAAATCAGGAACTTGCTCATTCATCTCCTGCTTCTACTTTTTCTCTCTAATTTGACTATTAGCTTTCCAATTTGGAAGATTTATTTTTTACTTGGGATGTACATTTCTCAAGTCCTTGTCAGCATTAGTGAGCTTATTGTAAATTCATTCACTTGTGTAGATAATTTACAAAGAAAGTTATATTTTGCAAACTTGTTCGTCATAGGTTACCCGTTATATATATTTGAATCTTGCTCATTCATCTCCTGTTTCTTGTTCTATTGCATTTAATTTGAATATTAACTTTCCAATTTTGAAGATTTAATTTTTAGTTGCGGTGTACATTTCTGGAGTTATTTTTTAGCATTATCGAGTTTTTTTCAAATCCATAAACTTATGTAAAGATTTTAGAAAGTAAATAAAATAATATTTTGGAAACTTTCTCATTATATGTTAACCATTATTTATGTAGGAAACTTCGTTATTAATCTTATGTTTTTTATTTTTCTCTTTAATTTGAATATTAGCTTTCCAATTACAAAGAATTAGTTTTTTCTTGGGCTGCGCATTTCTCCCTTTTTTTGCATTAGACAACTTCTTTTAAATTCATTCACTAATGTAAAGAGAATAATATTTTGAAAACTTACTCGTTATTTGATGGCCATTATATATATTGGAAACTTGTTTAATCATCGCCTGTTTCTTTTTTCTCTGTAATTTGAACATTAGCTTTCCAGTCTTGAAGAATTAAATTTTACTTGAAATGTACATGTGTTCATCTTTATCTAGCATTAGTGACTGCCTTTAAATTTTATTAACCAAATTGCAGGATTTGGAAAGAAAATATCATCTTTTATAGTTTTCTCAACAGTGATGCCGAATTTATCTATGACCGGATATTTCAATATGGTGCTTAAATTTAGCATTCATTGACAAGTTGGGTAAATATTGAACCTTATGGGATTGAAAATGTAGCCTCAGAAAATTGTATACTTATATTACTACTGATTATCATAAAAGCTAGAAGTTTCAAATGTGCAATTGAAACATACTATTGGTGAGTAATATATTTTTCTAAATAATATCATTCCCATCTTGAAATGAATTTTTTACTCATAGTAAACTTGATTTGGCGATGAGGTTAATACCAAGTTTAAGTTGAAACTTTCTTCAATTAAATTTTAATATTTAAATAATAAATGCAAGGAAGACCTTTTAGTGTAAGAAAACACATTGTCATATCCCTTCCTGGAAATTGAGAAGATACGATAAACCATAATAAGTGGAACATTTTCTTGTTTATGATATCCGTGCAATTTGGTAACTGTCGGAAATTCTCCGTAGCATGAAACCAATCTAGTATTTTTTTATCTGATTATGATGAGTCTGCTTAAAAGAATCCCCAAAAAGTTCCATACCAATTTTGTAGTGTTGGATTTCCTTGAAGTTTCTCACAATTTTTGCATATTAATATCTATCTGACTAAATTATATGTTATTCATGAAAATCAGTTAATTATTTTTCTAGCTGTCTTATTGTTGGTTGCATCAAACAACCAAATCCGTTCCATGCAGAGAAGGGAATAAGCACAGCTTGTCTTGGACTCGAAGAGATAGCATAACTAAGTCTTTGTTTTGGTCTAAATGAGAACCTCCATTAATTCTGGTTTATGCGTATTCATCAAATAGAACCAAAATAAATGATATAATCCATCTACCGGTAATTGGTTAATGACATCGTTGAGAAGACGATTAACTTCATGCAATATGTCCCATCTATCTACTTCACCTAATATAAATCCTATCAACAATGTATCTACTTCACAGTGTACTCTAGATTTTATTTTCATAATATAGATTTTTTTATCAGATTCAACCCTGCAAAACCGACCCACCAATCAAAGTCCAAATAAAAAATGCGTCTTATTTCACTGTAAAATCCAACGGCGATAGCCTGCATAAAACGACGGTTAAAACAAACGGTTGGTTCATGAATAGTATATACATGCATTATTATTGTAAAGTGTTCTTCATCGACACACAGATCTCTGTTTCTGTTTTTTGCAGTTGGAAAGATGAGGAAGGAATGAAAGTAGAGAAGTCGAGAGCAGAGGCGTCGTCCAGGAGATGGGGAACGTCATCCAATCGTTCTTCTCCGGCGTCATCCACGCCGTCGGCAACGTCCTCGAAGCCCCCCTCGATTTCCTCTCCGGCAAGTCCTGCAGGTTTTATTTCCCCTCTCTCTCTCTCTCTCTCTCTCTCTCTCGATCTCTATCTCCATCTCCATCTCAATCTCCGTCTCTCTGTCTCGCTCTCTCTTCACCTATATCCCTCTATCTCTATCTATCTCTCTCTACATGTATCTATCTCACTCAATCTCTCTCTCTCTAACCGTATCTATCTCACTCTAGCTTTCTCTCTATCTCTATCTATCTTGCTCTATCTCTATCTATCTCGCTCTATTTCTCTCTATCTCTATCTATCTCGCTCTATTTCTCTCTATCTCTATCTATCTCGCTCTATCTCTCTCTATATCTATCTATCTCGCTCTATCTCTCTCTCTCTGTCTCCATCTATTTATCTCGTTCTATCTCTCTCTATATCTATCTATCTATCTCGCTCTATCTCTCTCTATTTTTATCTATCTATATCGCTCTTTCTCTCTCTATCTCGCTCTATCTCTCGATATCTCTGTCTATCTATCTATCTCGCTCAATCTCTGTCTCTTTTTTCCCTCTCTCTCTCTATCTCCATCTGTTTTTCTCTCGCTCTTTCTCTGTCCCCATGTCTCTACTTCAATTTCTATCTCTTTTTCTCTCTCCGTCTCTCGAAACCCTTATTTTCTCTCTCCTACAAATTGACGGAAACCTTCAGGTCTACGTACAGGTTTCTCTCCCTCCTCCTCTTTCTATCTCTTTCTCTCTCTTTGTACGAAACCCCAAACTTCTCTCCTAAAAGTTGACGAAAACCTTCAGGCCTACGTGCAGTCTTTTTTCTTTCTCTCTCTCTCTCTCTGTCTCGCTTCCTCTCTCTTTATTACTCTCTCACTCTCTCTTAGTCTCTCTCACTCTCTCTTCCTCTCTGTCCCTCTCTTCTCTTATTATTCTCTTACTCTCTCTTACTCTCTTACTTTCTCCCTCTTACTCTCTTTCTCTCTTTCAATGTGTATCTCTCTCTCTCTCTTTCAATTTGTATCTCTTTCTCCCTCTCTATCGAACTCTTATTTTCTCACTCCCACAGTTTGCCGAATTCCTTCACTCCTCCGGACAGGCTTGTTCCTCTCTTCCCTCTCTCTCTTTCTATCGCAATCCTAATTTCCTCTGTCCTCAAATTGGACGAAAACCTTCAAGCCTACGTCCAGGTTTCTCTCTCTCTATCGAAAACTTAATTTTCTCTCTCTCTCTCTCTCTCTCGCTCTCTCTGTCTCTCTCTCTCTCTCTCTGTCTCTCTCTCTCTCTCTCTCTCTCTCTCTCTCTCGCTCTCTCTATCTATCTATCTATCTCTCTCCCTCTCTCTCTCTCTCTCTGTCCATCTCCCTCTCTCTCTCTCTCTCTCTCTCTCTCTCTCTCTCTCTCTCTCTCTCTCTCTCTCTCTCTCTCGCTCTCTCTCTCTCTCTCTCTCTCTCTCTCTCTCTCTCTCTCTCTCTCTCTCTCTCTCTCTCTCTCTCTCTCTCTCTCTCTCTCTCTCTCTCTCTCTCTCTCTCTCTCTCTCTCTCTCTCTCTCTCTCTCTCTCTCTCTCTCTCTCTCTCTCTCTCTCTCTCTCTCTCTCTCTCTCTCTCTCTCTCTCTCCCTCTGTCTCTCTCTCTCTCTCTCTCTCTCTCTCTCTCTCTCTCTCTCTCTCTCTCTCTCTCTCTCTCTCTCTCACTCGCTCTCTCACTCTCACTCGCTCTCTCACTCGCTCTCTCACTTTCCCCCTATCTCTCTCTATCCCTATCTCTCACTCTCTCTCACACACTCTGTCTATCTCCCTCACACACTCCCTATCTCTCTCTCTCACTCTAAGACTTTATCTCTCACTCACTCTCTCACTCTAACTCTCTCACTCTCTATCTCTCTCTCTCACTCTAACTCTCTCACTCTCTATCTCTCTCTCTCACTCTAACTCTCTATCTCTCTCTCACTCTCTCTATCTCTTTCACATATTATCTAAACCTTAACTTTTCTCTCTCTCCTGGAATTTGACAAAAAATTTGAGGCCTACGTGTGGGTCGACGTGGGATCTCATCTGCTACATCGAGCATTTTTGCGTTGCCAACCTGCTCAAACTCGTTGCTGTGCTCTTCCTCTTCTACCTTGGTTAGTGATCATCCCCTAATACGTTATATTTTTATTTTCTCTACTAGATTGAGTTCTAGTGGCAAAGATAAGTCTGAGAAGAGAGACAAAAGAAATAGAGAGAGAGAGAGAGAGAAAAAAAACCAGCTGCTATAAAGAGAGCCAGCCACAGTGAGATAGATAGAGAGACATAGACTGCATGCGAGACAGATATGTATATACAGGTAGAGCCGCACTGAGAGACATACACATACAGACAGAGATAGAGAGAGAGATAGAGATAGAGAGAGACAGATCTATATGTAGACATAGAGCCGCACTGAGAGACATACACGGACAGGCAGAGACAGAGAGATAGAGAGAGACAGATATATGTATAGAGATAGAGCCGCACTGAGAGACATACACAGACAGACAGAGACACAGAGAGAGAGACAGAGACAGAGAGAGACAGATATAGAGATGGCCAGAGAGAGAGAGATAAACAGGCAGATAGAGACATAGAGAGACACATATAGATATAGAGGGAGCTAAAAAGAGAGAGATAGACAAACAGACAGAGAGAGAGAGAGAGAGATTGAGAGAGTATAGAGAGAGATAAATACGGACAGACAGGCAGAGAGACAAACACACATAGACAAGTAGATATAGAGATAGAACCAAAGAGAGAGAGATAGACAGACAGAGAGAGTGATAGAGACCTATAGATACAGAGACAGCCAGAGTGAGAGATAGACATGCAGACAGAAACATATAGAGAGGTCGCCATAGAGACAAAGAGAGAGGAGATGCAGAGTGAATAAGAGAAAGGTACAGAGAGAGAGAGACACCCAGATTGACAGACAAGACGAGAGAGAAGGAGAGAGAAAGAAAGAAAGAGAGGGAGAGGGAGACATGGAGGAGGCAGAATTTTGACAGAGAATAACAATAGTTAAATAGTTATTAACCCCTGCTAGTTTTGGTTCAGATTAGTGGTATTCATAGAACAGTTCATGTGTCTTCCAGTTGTCAATGTTCTGTCATGTTGTTCTCCGCCTATATATTTAATCTAAACCATTAAATGAATCCGATCTATGTTAATCCTATCTTTATTCAATCTTGGACACTAGATCTATGTAGTCTCTCTACCTGTTGATATATCCTGTATATTTATTATGTAGGCATGTGTTCTGACTTTCTTGATGTCTTCAAAGGTTTTTCTTTCATCTCACCAAACTCTACTGAGTAGTAACTGTCCCCCCATCCGTTCCATCAGTAAACTACATCTCAACTAGTATATATTTAATCATTTGTTCTGTCATCGAACTCCACTCCATTAGTCCAGTTCTTACCATCCCAACGCGCATCACAACATCGATCCCATCATCAAACTCCATTCAAGTAGTCTAACTCTTGAAAAATAAATTAGTCTAGTTTTTAAGTGTCCCCTCATTTGTTCAATCATAAAAGTTTGATCAACTGGTCTATTGGTAATCATCCCACCATCCATCCCAATCATCAAGGTCCACTTAACTGGTCTGACTTTGGTAACTAATCTATTTTTAATCATCAGTCACGTCATCCACCTGAACTCATGTAGTCTGATTCTCCCTGACTAAACTATGTCTTATCATCCATACTATCATCAAACTCCAGTCAATTAATCAAATTTATCGTCTCATTATGTGTTCCTTCATCAAACTCCACTCAAGTAGACTAGTTTATCACCCTCCCAGCGTTCATCCCATCATCTAACTCCACTCAACTAGTCCGCTTTTAGTCTTCCCACCTTTCCTTTGGCCATCAAACTCTTCTAGATTAGTCTAAGTTCTAATCATCCCACCATCAATCCCATCATCAAACTCCACTCAAGTAGTCTAACTTTTGAAAGTCCCACCATCCATCCCATCATGAAACCCCACTCAATTAGTATATTTGATGTTTGTAATCCCCCTCCGTCCCCGGGTCAAACTCTGATCAATTAGTCAAGATTCAAATAGTCCCACCATCTGTCCCATCATTAAACTCCACTTAGTTTGTTTAGTTTTAAATTTCCTGCTCTCCATTCCTTCATCAAACTCCACTCAATAAGTCTAAGTTTTAATCATCCCACCATCCATCCCATCATCAAACTCCACTCAATAAGTCTAAGTTTTAATCATCCCACCATCCATCCCATCATCAAAGTCCACTCAATAAGTCTAAGTTTTAATCATCCCATCATCAGTCCCGTCATCCAAATCCTCCCAATTAGTATCTTTCAATTGTCCCATCATCCATTCCATCATCAAGACTCTAATCATTTAGTCTAAATTGCAATCCCTCCACCATCCATTCCATCATCAAACACTTCTCAATTAGTACAAATTTCAATCATCCCACCATCCGTCCCATCATCAAACTAAGCTCAATTAGTATACTTTATATCATCCATCATCCATCCGCCACTCAATCACTCTAATTTTTAATCGTCCAACCATCCACCCCATCATCAAACTCCGCTCAATTAAACTCAATTTTAATCATCTACCATCCATCTGTCATCCGTTCCATCGTAGCTCCTCAGACAGGGAGGCCCATTTCTTCTGTCCCAAACCATCATCCGTCCCCAAACCAGTTCAGATTAAAAAATATCCTCATCTCTCAGCCCTTTATCTATATCTCTCTCTTTCAGTGCTGGTGTTCATATATCTACTGTTCAAGGCCGGAGTATTCGGATGCTTGGGAGGAGCGGCAGGGAAGATGCTGAGAGCCTTCTGCTCAGCCTCTGCTTCTTGCTGCGAGAGAGGAGTTGTCTCTCTCCGGCGGGCGATGAGAAGAAGGAAGATGAACAAGTCCATGGCCATGGAGGGAGAAGAGGAGGAGAGAGATGAGGAGTACCGTGTGGGCATCTTCTCCGGTTCTAGAGAGAGTGTGTATCGTCAGAAGGAGTCGACATCGTTCTCGTCATCGTTGTCATGGGAGAGGGAGAGGAGGAGGAGGAGGAGGAGAGCTCATTTGGAGAGGTCACTGAAGGCAAGGAGCCACAGGATACGAGTGGAGTTGACGGAGAGGAGTTGCCCGAGGGAATGGAGAGGGTGCGAGGTGAGTGGGCATGGCGTTAGGGTTGTCCGGGCTTCCAAGTTTGTGAGGAAGCCCAGGGGTATTGGTGGCGGACAACGGGGGAGAAGGTGGTGAACACACCTGGGGCCTTGCTAGTTTTATCTCTCTCTCTATCTCTCTCTCTCTCTCTCTATCTCTCTATCTCTCTCTCTCTCTCTCTATCTCTCTCTCTCTCTCTCTCTCTCTCTCTCTCTCTCTCTCTCTCTCTCTCTCTCTCTCTCTCTCTCTCTCTCTCTCTCTCTCTCTCTCTCTCTCTCTCTCTCTCTCTCTCTCTCTCTCTCTCTCTCTCTCTCTCTCTCTCTCTCTCTCTCTCTCTCTCTCTCTCTCTCTCTCTCTCTCTCTCTCTCTCTATCTCTCTCTCTATCTCTCTCTCTCTCTCTCTCTCTCTCTCTCTCTCTCTCTCTCTCTCTCTCTCTCTCTCTCTCTCTCTCTCTCTCTCTCTCTCTCTCTCTCTCTCTCTCTCTCTCTCTCTCTTTCTCTCTCTCTCTCAGACTCTCTCTCTTTCAGACTCTTTCTCTCTCTCTCTCTCTCTCTCTCTCTCTCTCTCTCTCTCTCTCTCTGTCTCTCTCTCTCTCTCTCTCTCTCTCTCTCTCTCTCTCTCTCTCTCTCTCTCTCTCTCACTCTCTCTCTCTCTCTCTCTCTCTCTCTCTCTCTCTCTCTCTCTCTCTCTCTCTCTCTCTCTCTCTCTCTCTCTCTCTCTCTCTCTCTCTCTCTCTCTCTCTCTCTCTCTCTCTCTCTCTCTCTCTCTCTCTCTCTCTCTCTCTCTCTCTCTCTCTCTCTCTCTGTCTCTCTCTCTCTCTCTCTGTCTTTCTCTCTCTCTCTGACTCTCTCTCTCTCTATCTCTCTTTGTCTCTCTCTCTTTGTCACTCTCTCCCCCTCTCCCCCTCTCTCCCTCTCTCCCTCTCACTCTCTGTCTCTCTCTGTCTATCTCTCCCTCCCTCTCTCTCCATCTATCTTTCTCTTTGTCTCTTTTTCTCTTTCTCTCTGTCTATCTCTCTCTCTTTCTCTTTCTGTATCTCTTTCTATGTGTCTCTCTCCCTATGTATCTCTTTCTCTCTTTCTGTATCTCTTTCTATGTGTGTCTCTCCCTCTGTATCTCTTTCTATGTGTCTCTCTCCCTCTGTGTCTCTTTCTCTCTTTCTCTCTTTCTCTCTTTCTCTCTTTCTGTGTCTCTCTTTTTCTGTGTGTCTCTATTTCTGTGTCTCTCTCTTTCTGTATCTCTCTATGTCTCTCTCTATCTATCCTTCTCTGTCTCTCTCTCTTTGTGCCTCTCTCTCTTCGTCTCTCTCTCCATCTGTCTCTCTCTCTCTTTCTCTCTTTCTGTATCTTTCGCTCTCTATATCTCTCTCTTTTTGTATCTCTCTCTGTCCCTCTCTTTATGTACCTTTCTCTCTTTCTCTCTCTGGCTCTCTCTTTCTGTGACTCTCTCTTTCTCTCTCTGTCTCTCTTTCTGTGCTGCTCTCTCTGTATCTCTCTTACTATCTCTCTCCTTCTCCCTATTTGTGTGTCTCTCTCTCTATCGCTGTCTCTCTCCCTCTCTCAGTGTCTCTCTCATGTCTCCCTCTCTCTCTCTCTCTATTGATGTCTCTCTCTCCATCTCAGTGTCTCCCTCTCTCCTCTTAGTCCCTCTCTGTCTCCCTTCTCAGTGTCTCTCTCTATCTCCCTCTTTCCCTCTCTCTCTCTCTCGGTCTCTCTCCATGTTTATATCTATCTATGTGTTTATATATATATCTCTCGTTCCCTCTCTCTCTCTCTCTCTGTCTCTCTCCCTGTCTCTACCTCTCTCTGTCTTTCTCTCTCTATGTCTACCTCTATCCATCTCTCTCTCACTCTGACAAAGTTGAATTTGAAGTTCGTGACAACCGTCAACGGAAAATGTAAACCATCTGTCATAGCCCATCATCAATGTCACCATCCATGATGTTCCGATCAATATTATCATCATTGTCAATAAAAATATATTAATTGATTATCTAATGAGCAAGGCTGTCAGGTTTGAATCAAGGACCCATGATTAGCCAAACATTCATTATTTTTTCAGGGGAAACCAGCTAGCCGTCAGCTTCTATTCATTGTTTAATGAATTTCAAATCTTTTATTATATAGAAATTAGATTATACATCTGGATGGATTTTAAGACCGTTAATTATTTGATTAACCCTGTTTTTCAGTCTGATTCTCTCCCCATAAATAATTACATAAAGCAGCATAATTTGGCTAAAAAACCTATATTGTCATAGAAATGATTGATATGAATTTTTTTAAGTGAAACTTAAAAGCATGAAGAAAATTATGGTTATTTGTTCATATGGATAGTAAAATTGTCATTTAGATGGTTTTCTTGGAAAGGTTTGACACTTAAATATGGGTTAGTTATAAACAAACAGATTGGAGGATCAACTTAGCCATTATTTTTTGACTAAAACTAAATATTTTATACAAAATTAACTGGTACTCCTCTCTCTAATTCAAGATCCCTATTCATATTATGTTCACCAAAGTTTTTGACATGATATTTATAAAAATGGAATTATATTATTAAAAATAAAATCATTGACTTAGTTCCAATATCTATTCAAGGACTATTTAATTTTCATCAAGCATGTAACTTAAGCTTTAATAGTCAAAGATGATTTTCTTATTGGAGTTGGACCTGCTTGACATCCCGCCTAGGCATGGACTGCATCACAAAGCCAGCACAATGACACTTGGGATATTTATGCTCCTCCCACACCCTAAAAGTTTTACAAACATTAAACTTCACATATATAAAACCCCTATGGGTAATGATAAGCCAAAAGTTGGGGTCAATTTTACCAAATTTAATCCCTTGTCGTTGTAAATTTTAGCTTATATAATAAAATCTATAAACTCCTACTTAAGATGTTTAGTGATAAGTAAAGGTATCGTCCAAGGGAAGCTAGTAAGCAATCCGATTTGATGATTTTCTTGATTAATTCAACCCTAATTGGAGTTAATTTGATCTTCAATGAAAATCAAGTCAATCTAATTAGACAAGGAATTTAGAAAGGGAGGTAGGAGAGATGAGAGGAATAGAATAAATATGGGCTCTAAACTGAATTACTTGATCCAATTTAAAGGATCAAAGTAGTCAATTTGAGGGATTCAGGAAGGAATTTGAGTGTGTTTTGGTTGGTTTTGTAGGTTTGATAATTCAGAAGTAACTACAATATTAGATAATAAAAGGGTTTAATGTAATCTCTTAAAAATTAAATCTTTTTTAAAAGTTTTTTCTAATGTGTACTTGGATTAGCTAGGTAATCTCTCAATCTCTCCTCTCAATCTCAGTAAGGGCTTTTACATTTCGCTCAAGCCTAGTGGTTTAGAAGTTCTGACCAAGTTCGAGAAGAACGATGAAGGAATTTAATTAAAACATCATCCAAATACACCAAAAGTTCAAATACAAAGAAGCAAAACGTACAAAACAGGTTGATCCAAGCAGGAGCTCCTCTCTGTCTTGCAGCTGTGATAGAGAACCATCAAGAATGACCCCCTCCTCTCAAAATTTGGCTTTTATACTTAGGTTAAATGGTAAAAATTACCCTTTTACCCCTAATTAGTAATTAATTTTTATCCATCAATGTAGGCTTGATCTAAATGATCCAACATATAGATAGAAAGAGGGAATCAAGACGAGCAAATCCATAAAAAAATCATCTCAATCGGACTTTAGGATCAAGAGTTATTAATAAATGAATTCAAACCAATTTTAACCACTGGATTTAAATCCATTTATTTATTAATTTAATTCTTCCACATGCCATGATGTGTCGAATGCGGATTGGCGGGAGCAATTGGAAACCATTTTTCGGGTTTGATCTCTAAGCACCACGTACCCCCTGGCGAAAATAAAAACACAGAAAAAAAGATCCAAAAACAATGGTTATAAAAATAGAAACACATATAACGTGCGTTTCTCAAAGCTTTGATGAATCAAAACGCACCACGTCACCTCCCGTGCATGCGCTTTGTATGTGCCGCACGGGCGGTAAACTTACTACCCCATGGCCGCCATCACCAACTGCTTATTTAAGTGGTAAACTTATTTAAGTGGTAATGTGAATGTCTCTGTATCGCCTGGTCACTTTAAAACATGAAATTGCCGCTTGACGCTGCCCAAAAGTAATTGTGTATATGCCCCTTGCACAATCTCTCTCCTCCGATTTTTCCTGAAATCACAAAAATACCATGCTCATTTTCACTTAAGTCCTTGGCAAATTTACATAATGTGTCTATGCCAATACCAAGAGCTGTTTTTAGAGATATAATTGCAACTCGTAATTACGAAAAGCCCCTTGAAGAGTAAAAATTGTTTTAAAACTTGTTTTATCCTTATAAATATATCCTTTTCCTCTTGAAAAATTCATTTCTCACTTAAATAAATTCCAAAAAATCCTTAAAAATCCTTAAAAATCCATAAATTTCTAGAAAATTCAGTAATTCACCCCCGTAACAATTAACCTCAAAATTAAATTTTAAACCTGCCATTTTCATTTAAAAATAGTTATTTCAAGCTCAAATAAATCCCTTAAAATTCATAAAATTAACAAAAATTTAGGGGAAAATCAGAAATCACTTGAAAACATTATTTTCATGTAAATATATGATAACAAACCCTTTTAATCTCGTTAGATGCATGAAATTGTGCTAAATTGCTTGAAATAAAGACCAAAATTAGGGTGTTCTCAGGTAACATCTAGTGCATGGTTCTAATAGTCTAGAAGCACAGCCCTCATGGTTGTAATGGTTGTAATCGTCTAGTGCATGGTTGTAATTGTCTATAGGGATCCTTGTTTCTTTCAAAAACAATGTGATGCTCTTATTGAAACTAAAAAATGAAAATATTTTAATAAAATTTACATATTAATACATGCGATTTAGGTTCATGATATATATAATTTAAATATTTTATTGTCCATTAAAATTCTCATAATTTCTGAGTATCAAAATTTGTAAGTACATTAAAGAGAGCCATATGCATAAAGCCAGAGAAAAATTCAAATTAGGTGGAAAATTTATGTGAAAGAAGATTTCATAAGGAACTTTTAAATACTTTCCATATAGTCAATCACTGTAATATGAGAAAATTTCCCATCGAAGTTAATTTATTTTTCTATAGTTCCTCTGGAATCTCAGGAGAATGAAATCTATTTTCTACATCATATTGGTCTTATGATGAGGAAACTCACGAGAGGAGTCCTACAAACAATTTTTATACTCTTCAAATCATGTGATATTCTATCAGGATATTTCACATATTTTGTCTCAAAAAAATTTTGAGAATGATCTCACTTGGTTGGTTATGGAATGAATTATACAGAGACACTCACATTAGTTGAGTTTGATAAAATAACCATTTAATAATATCTTATAGCTATTACAGTTATCTAAGGGAAGAATCTGCCTTGATACATTGTTATTCTTTAATCATTATATCACTATGAGAAAATTAGTCCCTTCATAAACCTAAATTTGCGTCTATGTTATCTTTTTAGGGATAGATAGTCACTCAAAGAGGTTTTCTTACACACCAAAGTTTGTATTGTTGAGGACTAAGCACTCTTCAATTCATCATATGTTTTATATTTATTTTTAGTGATTTAATATATGAGAACTAGAACACATTCGATGATCCCCATGATCTCTTTGGGTTCATACATAAGCCTTTAAAACACGGTTAGCAGCTAGTGACTTATTTCTTAGATTCCTTCAACTCTCCAGAAATGTGAACACTTGAATCACACTTATCTCATTTAAGTGTATTTTTATTCTCTAATAAAATTTTCAGTCTATTATTTTTATAAAAATTTACCGCAGTTACCAAATTGATTACAGGAATAAGGTGAATAAGAAATGCAAATGCTTCAACTAGGAGGATCATAAAAGGTTGAATATTTACATTTCTCATGATTATATGGTCTAATTGAGTTTCACTGAGTTGGATGCAAAATTATTTACTTTAAAATGTACCATCTATTTGGAATCACTCAAATAAAGAAATGTAAGAGCATAAGTAATATCTTATGCTTAAAAATGATCAGAATGTATATTCAATTAACTTGGTAAGTAGATAAATGAATTCTAGAAGTAACATGAGTCAGAATGATGATAATCAAGATATATATGATAAAACAATTTTCTAAAAATTTAAATAAATAGTTTCAAAACTATTTATATTTATATATGATGAGTTAAATTTTCAACTTTAATTTATTTTTAATGTTTTAATACAAAAATTAACAAATCAACTCATAAAATTATAGGACTAGCTAGTGAGGAGAAAGGCTCATCTGTGCATGGAATGGATATTAAGGTGTTAATGAGTTTCAATTACCGATCAAGGGATAACTGTCAAGATTTGTGACAGTGGAGAGTTATTCCATTTTCCTTTTGCACTCTAACTTTGATCAATTTTGACCAAAAGGAAAACTTGGTGGTTATCACTTTCACTTTATTTCCATCATTCTATGAAGGAAGAGCTATAGGGTTTCGGTGCCTTGATTGAATGATGGAAAACACTTTTCTATGTAACAGATGTTTGGTTCAAGTGTCCTAGATCTGGATGAGGACAAGGATTCCACGCAGTGGAAGACACGTATTAGAATCGAACGTCGTCGATAAAATCATTTGAAATGAGGAACCTATGCACGGATCACATCCGTAATTTCTTGGATTCCAGAGCAAGATAAGTTCAGCTTCTCAAGTGTGCAGCCTCTAGGTGTATCCACACGGTCCTCAAAACGTCAAATCTCCTCCTTCTCTTGATGTGCCCCATCCCATCTCCGTTGTCTTCGTTACGTCATCCCGGTGATAACTTGCAAATTATAATGTCTAAGTGATGTATATTACATGACATTTATGTGTTTTAATGACCAATATTTGCATGTTATCATATATAAATGGAGATAAATGACACACTTTGATTTATTGATTGTTTCTAATTTTTTAGTAATTTTACATGGTATTTAACCTCAGTGCATTGAAGAAATATTTTTTACAGGGCATAAAATACCTGGCTAGAGGTTGGTAACGGTTTTACTAACTTTTTGGAATTTTTTCCATATTTGTTTATAATATTTTGACCATTACTTAGCCAAGAAATGAGTTTTAGAAGTAAAAAAATATTTTTTACGATTTATTTAAGAATTTTGAAAGGAGTTTTTAATGAATTTCGTGGCATCCATGTCATTCGCCCAAAAATTCAGACGAATGATTGAATGCCTTCAATGAGTGCTTTATTGGCTCATTATGGCATCACAAAGCACGATGCCATAATGAGCAAATCATTATTTTGGAAAGAACAACCGGTGAGTGCATGTAGTCAGTTAGTCACATGCATTGATTGCACACGGCTAACCGACACCACGTGCATTTATATTAAAAAAAAGATTTAATACTTAGGGCCGTCGATACTCCGTGTGCATTAAATGCACACAGAACTTGGCTCTGCCTGTATTAAAAAAATTTGGTCAGCTTACCTCTTTACATTTTTTATTCAAAAAGACCCTGACAAAGGGCGACGTGGCATTTTCTTAGTCATTTATATGCAGCATTGTTAAGCAATGATTGCCGCTTGTGGAAGCACGCAAATACGTGTCAGAATGAGATTGGAGGGCAGAGAAAACAAGAAATAAAATTTCAGCCAATAGAAAAATGACATTTTCCTAAGAGAGATAAATGATCCACTGGCCATGATTAAACATCAGTAAACCTGCGATATCTTGAGATTTAGCCGTCCGATTGCGCCCAAATTTCGAGGGTAGGTTTGTCATTTCACCCTCTACAGTCCAAATGATTGGATTTTTTTAAGGAGGTCACGAAGATGGCAAAATTTACTTTTTAAAGCTCTTCCCAAGGATTTGATCAGGAAGGACACAGGAGTTGTTTTTGAAGTCGACAGATCCTGATTCGGCATTGAAAGTTGTAAGTTTCTAATTTGCTTTTTGAACTCCTTGAAAGATTCTAAAACTCCATGGCATGGGAGAAATGTACATGCCCTTAAAGATGATTTGAAATAAATTAGGATTGCATTTTTATTTTGATTCAAGATCTGATTTTTTGTCCTACATTGATTTTGATCCATTCAGGATTTTTTGATCTTTAAATAGGGTCGAATTTCATCTCTAATCCATTTTCCCCCAAATTAGTCTACTTTCCCTCTCTAGGTTAGATAACCTATTTTTTCTCTCTAGATTTCAAATTTGATTTTTAAGAAATTCAATTCAATATATCAAAAACCTAAATCCAAAATTTCATCAAAAAAATTGTCCATCTTCAATCCAATTTCAAAAAATCCCTTTCTTGATTATTAATTCCCAACTTTAATACATAAAAATTGTCTTAAAAATAACCTTGATTGGGAAATGGGTCATCCAAATTAATCTGATATTATAATCAAAATTATCCTATCTTGAGTCTCTTGGCCGAAAATTATAATAGCAAAATTAAGTTGGTACTTAATTTTGATTAATTATAAACAGAATCAAACATAATTAAAGTCTATTAAATGCAAAATTAATTCATTCTTGAATTAATTAATTTTAAATTGGATAAAAACTCTTTCAGATTGCCTCCTTGTGGTTAGACCCATTGCTTGCTCTATACCTAGTATTTAGTGATTAAGGGAAATTTATAAATTTTATTGCTTACGTCTAAAAGACCAAACATTGACATATTTACACATCAATTTTAGGCTTATCACCCAGTCACATCGAGGATGGAGAGGGGCAGTGGGAAGAATGGAGAAGAAAAGGAAGGCCCTAAAAAATTATGACCTGGGTGAATTTTGTTAAGGCCCTTCCACTATTTATACTAAGTGGGTATTTTTTATAAAACCCCTTAAACTTAAATATATCTTCAGACGTCCGAATTAGAACTGATGTATTCGGAAATCATCAAAGTACTCTTCTCCAATATTTCACTCCCTTGGCCAAGGACTTCATCACATCTTCTTCCTTGACCAGTCGCCTCGTATATCGAGGGTGGACGATCCCATTTCCACCACTCAATCGTCTTTGTGAACTTCTTAAGGCACCCGAATTAACACTGTTTATAATTCCATGATTAGGGACACGTTGGGTATAGTCAAAGTACAATTGTCCGTCCACAAGACATCTTTGGTGTCTCAGGTCTAAGGACCACTTACACAATAGTGATGTTAATCAACTTGATTGACATTTCGGTATAATACCATTCACGAATTCGTACAGAGAAATTCAGTGAGCTCTTTCCACTAAAGAGCACTCGCTATCTATCCTTAGTGTCTCCACACTAATAGCTATGTGAACGACAATACTCATCATATGAATGAGGCTAGATAGTGTTATTCTATCCAGATACTTCGATGTCCTTCTTGTGTATCCTTTGAATATGATTATTTAGAACACATGTTTACATACTAGTGATCTCCATATTACGATCACATCATAATTCACTAAGTCATATCATGTATGCATGGACTTCATTATAAGCATCACATGTGCACTATAATGAATATGTTGTATAAATGAAGATGGAACAACACATGAAATGTGTGATTGGCTTGCCGGCCACATATATTTCCATCAATGGAAGCATTGATCAATTACAAATTGATCTATAAGTTATAATACATCACATGTATCCTTTGGAGAACTTGGTTCGCCCTTCACTTGCTCACTTTTCGATTGTTTTGAAGCTGTTCATATGGCGGGCCTCTATAAGTATCCATGCAATCAAGTTGCTCTTAGATCTCCCATTCTTTTCCAAATCTTCTTTAAATCCTTGTAAACTTTCTCACCATGAAGACTCTTCTTCGATGGGTGGAAAAATCTAAGAAGGAAGAAAGGGGGGTTGCACAGCTCTAGCTGGTTTAGGTTCCTAAAAATTATTCCCCCTCTTCTATTTTTAGTTTACCATAGATTATTCATAAAACCTAATCAGTAAAATACATTTACGAATGCCCCTATGATATTATGTGTGTGACCCTCTAAGCCCATATATCATTCAAGTTGATAACTTTAGCAACCAAATAAATTAAGTATATCAACATTTAGATCAATCAACTAAGGATCAATTTGACCCAATCGATAGGTTTAGTTTTCAGCCCATGGGGTACCAAGCTGTACCCCGTACTCTAGATAATTTTTGAATTCTTCCATAGACCCTTTACCGTCATCGATTATTGTATATTATTCTCCTTCATCTGCGTATGAGTCACGAATGACTTTGGGTATGATTGATCATCAAGCCAAATCCATCATTCGATAAGTACTAATTTGTAACGTGGATCCTTGAAGAACGTCTCCTCCAATATCATCACTATCCTGGTCATGGATTTAGCTGCATCACTTCCTTCAATCAATATCCTCTTATACTGAGAGTGAATGATCCCGTCTTGACCACTCAACCATCTATGACTTGTTCGAATCCATTGGTTAGAGACTCATAAGCCATAGCCAAAACATAGTTGTCCATCCATGAGATGTGTTTGGTGTCTCAAGTCAATACATTACTTCTACAAACATGATTTGAATCAACCTGATTAACATTTAGATATAATATTATGCAAGGATTCAAGTGGATCAATTCAGCGATCTCTTTGTCCAAATATCAACACCATTTGTCCTTAGTTTCTCCACACTAATGGCCACAAATATCAACCGTACTTATCATACAAGTAGGATCATATACTGTTATTTTATCTAGATTATTCGACATCCATCTCAACTATATATTTAACTGGAACATTTAGAATGCATGTTTAAAGACTATTGATCGTTGTGTTATGAAATCTTTCTAATTCACTAGCTTATCACAAATATTCATGGACTTCATTGTAGACATCACACTGGAATAATAATGAAGCAATATTTTATTCAATGAACTTTAATAAAAAAATATTGGTGTTATTGGCTTGACGACCACATAATATTCATCAGGAGAAATTATAAGATGATTTTTACATCCATAGAGGGATCATTTTATAGATCAGATTGTATAAATGGATAGAGAGACAGAGCAAAAAAACTACTCAAAAAAATTCAGCCAGGAAATTATTTTGGATTATCAGATATTGTGATTTAAACTTGAATCATTCTCATCCATGCATCTTTATCTTCCCATTTCTCCACATTTGGGCTTGACATCATATTATGTAATCCTAAAATTTTCAGAAAATTATACATTAATTTCCATGTTTTTTCATAATGAATTTATATGTGTATGTTTGCAAAAGCTCATCCTTGAATTTTCAAAAAAGTATATTTTGTAATTTATATTTTTAAATTGATGCTTTGACAGCCATTGATCATAATGCTAATTCCTTTCTTTTTTTCATGTTGACGCAAGTCCTCTTACATTGATCATAATCTCATTGATTGTGCCAACCTTTTTTCACGGTCCCACCTCTCCTTATATAATTAAAAAAGAAGAAAAAATCAGAAAATTGATGGAAATATATGTGGCCGACAAGCCAATCACACATTCCACATCTCATTCGATATTCATTGGTATAACATATGCATTATAGTGCATGTGTGATGCTTATAATGAAGTCCATGAATACATGATCGGACTTTGTGACTTATGAAAAATGGTAATACGGAGATCACTAGTCTTTAAGCATGTGTTCTAAACATTCCTATTCAAAAGATACACGAGAAGGAAGTTGAAGTATCCATATACAATAGCACTATCTACCCTCACTCATATGATGAGTATGGCATGTCCCATAGCCATTAGTGTGGAGACACCAAGGATAGATAGTAGGTGTTATTTAGTGGAAACAGTTAATTGAATTGATCCATACGAATCCCTGAATGTTATTACATCAAAATGTCAACCAAGTTAATTCACATCACTGTTGTGTAAGTGCTCCTTAGACCTGAGACACCAAAGACGTCTTGTGGATGGACAGTTCTACTTTTATTATGGCCAATGAGTCTCTAATCGTGTAATCTTGTGATTTTAAACGTATACTGGTAGTGACATCTTAAAGGGGTGCCATGAGATTCAAAGTGGGTCATAGAATACAAAATGATCCAGAGCACATTTAGAAGAATCCCTTAATGTGTCATCAGGCATGGAAATCTGAGTGTCAAATGGTGACTACTTGAAGAAGAATTATGAACAAGACACAATAATATGCACAAAATAATTTGGATTAAGGACAGATAAAAATTATGTGTGATCCAGATGTATCAAGAATGTGTTTGGAGCCCAATTTTGAAAGAAGTATTATTATTCCTTCAATTGTTTGTTCCTCGATCTTTAATTGACCCCTTTAGGTATGTAAGAGACATTCTAGAATTTATCCTACATTTTTAGGTGGATTAAAAGAGTTAATTCCTTGATGCATCAAGTTTTCTTGATAAATTAAGCTGTGTGACGATTGGAGTCAATTCAGAGGCATAAGAGTTCATCCTGAAGGAAAATTTTCCGCCATTTTGTTAATCATCAATCCTCTCCATCACACAAATATTTATCCCTGTCCATTCATCCGCTCACTCATCTTGCCATATACGTACTATAATTACACACTATCCATATTTTACTATTACACATATTAATAAATATATATATCCATATTAATCCTTGATTTGTCACATTTCTACCTCGTTATATTCATCTATTCCCAATTCTCCTCCCACTAATTTCATTATATCTCTGCCTACTATCTTATAAAATAAGTATTCTTCCTCCGTATCTATCACTGGCTATCTTTTATTTTTTTTAATCCCTAGCCCCTGTGAACACGTCCTTGACTCTACTTTACTGAATTCCATGAATTCTATGTCTTCAATGGAGTTTGATAAATGTTGTGGATTCACTATGATTTGTGTCTTCAACAGACAGAAAAATCATTTTATTGAAAATTTCATGGATATTTATTTATACATATTCTTGAAGCGAGATTTAATAAATAAATAAATATAATATTAAAGTGGATAAATTGCATTGGATATTTGTATGGATATTATATTGAATCAAAATAGTGTTTGAAGGAGATTGAGTGGCATTTTGTAAGGGGGTCAGTGAGGTTTTTTTTTGAATGAGGTGAGGTTGAGAAGCAACTCATGACAATTTAAAAAGAGTTGACTTGTGTAAAGCCATTTACAAAAAGGCATTTAAATGGTGCCAGGGACTCGTAATTGGCTAGACATATGGGATGTTAGGATCCTAAATCATGGTCAAAAATATCTGGCCAAAGATATTTTGGTGATTTTATGTCGACAAATACAAAAAGTAATTAGAAAACACAAATGGAAGGCATAAGTGCTGAGGGCCCCCCACAATGGTGTATCACAACCGCTTAGTTTGAACAATAATAAATGATCACATTTGTATTATACACAGGAATATATGTTTGAATGAGTTGATACTATAAGAAATGATCCCTTTTGTCTTATACACTGGGATATATGTTTGTATGAGGCTCAATGTTTTTCATTAATTTAAGTTTTTAATATAAAAACAAAAATCAAATAATACATGTTGATCACCAAAGCCTAGATTTATCTGTGTCCCTAAAACCCCTTTGCTTTTCACCTCCTAGAACAAAATCCTTAAAAATTCACTTAAATACCCAAAAATAGAATATCAATCTTAGATTATATTTAAGTCTCTGAAGCTTGATACCCCACATATTTAATGATGCATACAAATATGTAAATATCATAGAGTTAAATCAGTAATTTGGGGGGGGGGGGGGGGGGGGGGGAGAGAGAGGTGGACTCAGGAAGACACAAAGTGGATTAAGAATAAAAACTACAGAGACATCCAGTTCTCCATCCAAATTGATGGTTTGCCAGGGAAATTGGGGCCTTAGCATGTCTCCACAGTTCATCCATTGCATGAAGTAATCTAAAATTATCAGAAAATGTCAGAAGAATGCGAAATTCCTACAATAAATTCAGTTGAAAAACACAATCGAATAACATACCACGCGATATGAGGCATCGTTTTGTTAGCACATCATCCATGGAACGCCCGTATTGAGCCCCACCGCAGTCGTTGCCGCCCATCAAACGTAGGGCGGGCCTGTTAAGTGTCAAGAGAGAGAATCGATCACAATAGCAATGAACAAAGATAGATGAGGAACACGATTAGGAGAGAAATACAGGAAGAGAGAAGATAAGAACGATAATGTAGATAGATATTCTGAACACAGGTGTTTATTACACAAAGACAAGGGTCCTATTTATAGGACTTTGAGGGACTCTCGTTGGCTTTAACTCTGGTTGAGTTAGGGTTGGATTTAGCCAACCCTGTCTTGGGACACTACATCGTCTCGATTGTTGAGACATGTGGGTTAGACATGGGTTGATTCGCAATATCTGCCTTAACAGGGCCCTTCTCGTGGAACGCAGCCTCCACCGGCCGATACTCGTTCTCAATCTACAGTGGTCTTCCAGATCATTACCATACGTTCTTTGATTAAAAATATAGAAAAATTCTTTGGGATCTCTTGTATTAATATACTAGTGATGAATCAATAGCTGATAGTACATTCAGGAACGGAAGAGATTACTAATAGACATAAATGTGAAAATAAGAGAACATACTTGACTCAAGGACTGGCCCTTAGAGGCAGGAGAAGCATCCTTATCATATCTGGTCTCTCTTGAATATAACCCATCTTAATCCCCCTTAACGTAATGGATCATTTTAGCTAGGGAGTAAATGATAGCTTTTATCTATATTAAACCATATTATTTTTCATACAAGAAATTCCAAATTAAAATATAAGGCTATGAAAATTTACCTTGGTGATTATGAGAGGGCCGCCTTGAGAAGCAAACAGGCTCTCGCCCTTCATCTTGTTGGTAATATTAGTCACAAATCTCTGCATGTGGAACTCTACAGGCAAATTCATGCAGAGAGAACAGAGATAGGTGAGGGAAGGAAGAGATATAAAGATAGATGATAGATTTACTAAGAGGAGGAGAAAGAGAGCTGGAGAGAAAGTGTGTCTGCCTACTCATAGTGTTCCTAGTGTTGCGCCAAAAGTCATGCCTAAAGTCACTTCTTCGCTCTGCTCTTAAGTCATGCCTGAATCTGATAACTATCACTCAAGCAACATATTTGAGAAAAAACTATAATATATTTTTTCGCGTAAAAAGCACCCATTTTTAATTCTTAGCCTGTGTGAATTATGATGCCTTACATCGTTTTGAATTGATATTTTGTTAAATCAAAACTTTATAGTATACAATGGTGCTGATTTGACACTTTATGTATAATTGTGATTTATGCAACTCAGTTACATCCTTGATTAAATTTTTTTGCATGTTTTAACATATTGTTCTCATTAGTAATATTGTAATATGAATGTGTACCTTTTAATTTTACATAAATCTTTTGGATGCAGTTGCATTTGATAAAATGGGTTACTTGAAATGTATCTAGCCATCACATTATTTCAATTACTTGGTCATTTAAAATTGGTATTATTTTTTAAATCAGGCACTAAGTAGACCTCACCAAACTATATTTGCAGACTTTATTCACGTGTCTCCTTTTTTCACCTACTTCTTTGCTTCCTTTGATAAGTTCATGTCCAGAACAGAAAAAATATCATTAAATGAATTGAATTTCTAGTTCATACATTCAAAAAAATAAAAACGTCAACATCCTGAATCTATTTCATCAGGGTTTCTACATGGAAAAAATAAATAATAAAATCAATAAAAGAGAATAACAATGAAGGCTATCCAAGTCCAAATCACAACACAAGGTCAATCACCTCCTGAGTTATGGGATTGTCTGGTTGTTGACTACGGCTTGGGCGGATGCGGCCGCATTGACCGATGGCTCCTCGGGCCGCCATCCAGTCTTCGTCATCAACAGTAGGCCCTTTTCATTCAAGTACAGAATCCGTGTCTCGTAATGCAGAGATTTTCCAATCGTATCCACTTCTTCGATCGCCTTCGTCGTGTCTCTCATGATCAGATGCCCGCCCGGCCTCAGAATTCGGTCAACCTCCACCACCACAGGCAGCAAGTTGCATCTGCATTTTCCCATATGAATCATTTGAAAATAAATAAATCCCATTCTTATCATTTTCCTGATTTATGAACAGAAATAAACCAATGTTTGATCATTATCACTGCGCGAGGGAGTTCTTAATCTGAACTTGCGGTCAGAATTGTGAAGAGAGAGATATAAAAGAGGAAAGAGAGAAGGAGAAGGAAAGGATGAACTGAACATATATCTAGATTTTTTCAAAATCATTTGTCAACATAAATCAAATGAAATTAAATCTCATTTTTCTATAGTAATAAAATGTCAGTTGTAGAGGCACAGCATGAACTGCGCGGGATTTTTTCCGAAGAAGGTAAGGAAAAAGGGAAAAAATGAGAATATTCTGTCCTAAAATCGTAGAACTGAAATCGCATCTAGATTTTTCAATATGATTAAATATAATTTGTTAGCCTAAATCAAGTGAAAAAATCTCATTTTTCTACAGCAACAAGAGATGAGTTGCATTGGCACAAGAAAAACTTGATCGGAAATATCAAAAATGTTTTTTCTGAAAGAATTTTCAAACAAAGTTAGAAAATAAGGGAGGAAAAAAAGGGGAAGTCCATTCCCCCGAAGATCCTCACATGAATTTCATCTCCTCAGCTCATAGGACGTCAACTGGGTGTGAAAATAATGGTAGATTATAATCTATCCTTGACATTTCCAGCACCACAGACTGGAGAAATTGAATCATGCGTGAGATCTTGAGACGAACTATCAGATCAGTGGCAGACACCGTGCGAAAATCTGATTATAAAGTCTACTGGCTGAGAATCATGGATGAAACCATAAAAAATGATTTTGAAAAACTATAAAGGAACAAGAGAAAGGAAACTAGGTCAAATCCTCAGCCCATTTAAAACACTTGACAGACTTTCATCCCTTCAAGAGGGCATGGAAATCTGATGGTTTATGTTTAACACAGAGAACCCGACAAGATCGAATCACAAAGCATTTGTGAATAATCCAAGATCGTTGACTTTCAGCATTCTTGCTTCATTTGATGACATTTTACGATTAAGCATAAACCTGTCTGAATTCGTACAATTCTAAATCCTCACCTCATTGAGTCACTAACATGAAGATGCATCTTCCTTGACTTTGTAACATTCATCTTCATGGAATCCGACAGGCAAGGGGCAAGAGTGTGAAAGGTTCTCTAATACTGACTTCATGCGGTTGAGAATGGGGAAGAGTCTGACCTGTGCTTGAGCTTGGAGAAGAGATGGTCGGCATGGAGGAGATCGTAAGATCTGGGGTAGGTACTGAACGATTCGCACCAATCGTGGTACATTCCAAACAGGCCGCGCTCATAAATGATGGCAAGCGTGTCCGGCGAATGGATTGGGACAACGTTCATCACCCAGATGTTGAGATCAATCAGTGCTGCTGCAAATCTGCGAGATGATGATGATATAGCAGGAGAGAATATCAGCAAGAAAGACATTCTAGTTATTCTCCTTTGGTAAAATGAAAATATGTACATATATTTAAGGAATGATTATCCATTGTTACTCAAATCGTTTTCCTTTGCTAAAATGGAGAAATAAAGCAAGAAGACAAAAGCCTGAAAATTTACAGGGAAAAGAGAGACTTTGGAGATTAGACCAGAACTCAAACATCAAAAATAATCAGCCTTTGATAAATGTTAGGAACAAAGTCCAACTCCCTCACGGTCGAGCTTCCACAGCTGGAATTCGTCGGCTAGGGTTTTGGAAGGAAAAAGAACTTACTTTCTTAATTCGTACCCATAGTCTTATGGGTTACACAGTGGGCCCCACTTACTGGGCCTGAGACACTTATACATAGAAAGTACTTAACAGGAAATACAGATAAAAAATAAAAGAAACATAAATAAAAATATATTGACTTGACGAGGTCCCTTGCTGACACCCCCGCTCAAGCTGGTGAACAGATGCTTCTGATCCCAAGCTTGCTCTGTATGCAATCAAACAGTGTTCTGGTCAGTCCATTGGTGAAGACATCTGCAACTTGATTAGCAGATTTGACTTGTTTAATCAGAACACGGCCCTGGTCGATCTTCTCCCTGGTCCAATGTTTGTTTAGCTCAATGTGCTTTGTTCTGTCATGTAGAACAGGGTTGTGGGCAATATCGATTGCTGCTTTACTGTCACAATATAGAAACGTAGGCTTCCTTTGCTCCAGCCCAAGTTCAGTGAGAATATTTCTGATCCACAATGTCTCACTAATACCTTTCACCAATGCTCTATATTCTGCTTCAGCGCTGGATAATGAAATTTCCGGTTGCTTCTTACTCCTCCAGGTTATCAAATTACCCCCTAGAAATGAGCAATAGCCTGATGTTGACCTCCTGTCTATCACTGATCATCCCCAGTCAGCATCTGTGTATACTTCAGTGTCTGCTCCTCCATGACGTTGATACAAAATTCAATTGCCTGCTGACCCCTTCAAATACACCAATACTTTATATGCGGCTTCTAAGTGTGATTTCCTGGGATTGTCGATAAATCTACTCAATAGCCTGACTGCGAATGCTATATCAGGTCGGGTATGATTGAGGTAGATCAATTTTCCAATCAGCCTTTGGTATTGCCCTTTGTCAACGGGCTGTTCTTCACATAAACCCAATTTCACATTGGGATCAATGGGTACATAGGATGGCTTACACCCCTCCATTCTGGTCTCTTTTAGAAGATCAAGAATATACTTATGTTGTGATATAAATATCCCATGTGGAGAATACGCCACCTCAATTCCTAGAAAGTATCTCAGTCTTCCGAGTGCTTTGATTTCAAAGAGTTCTGATAATTTGGCACTTAAGGCCTTATTTTCAACTTCATCATCCCCAGTGATAATTATATCATCCACATAGACAAGTAATATTGAGATTGTTTGTGACTTGGAGCGTTTCACAAACAGTGTGATCACCATTGCTCTGTTTGTATCCCATATTGATCAAGCTGCATGAGAATTTGCCAAGCCAAGCTCTTGGGGACTGTTTAAGTTCATACCTTCTTCCCAGGTTCTTCCTTATAATATCCAGGTGGTAACTCCATATAGATCTCTTCATTCAAATTGCCATGGAGGAATGCGTTCTTTATATCGTACTGCAATAATGCCCGATGAAAATTAGCTGCCAAAGCAATCAGAATACGTACTGTATTGAGTTTGGCAACTGGTGCAAAGGTCTCTCCGTAGTCTATTCCATAGGCTTGTGTGTACCCTTTGGCCACAAGTCTGATACGGTCTGTATCGAATTGGTAAAAATATACCAAGAAAAGTACTTACAGATGGAATATCGCTAGTTCCACCCACAAATCCGTCTTCAGAATTCCCGTCGATGTAGATCCTCCAGTAGCTAGCCCCCCCTGTTGGTGTGAACGACCTTAGAAGACCCTTGCCGCATACAGCTGGTCTGTCCAAGACTCTCCCACGACCTTCAAGAACTCTAACTGACCATCGGTGCCTTTCTTGGAGGTCTCCCCCCTTGTTTATAGGCATCCTTTATTCTCTTATCACTCCCAGTCAAGACTGGGAGCTAGTGGCCACATCAGCATCATGTGGGCCACCAGGTCCTCTGGTGCCTGTTGACTGGTCAACATGCTTTATTTGGCTTCCTCTTCTTTTCCTTCTCTCATATATTCTAATGGGAACCGTATCATTTCCCCCCTCATCCACTATCACCTTGTCCCCAAGGTGAATATCAGGGAACTGGGCGCGTATGGTTTTCAGGGGTTCCCAAGATGCATCTTCCTCAGGGAGGCCATCCCACTTGATGAAAACTTCCACTTGTCTGTTTCTTTTCCGGGCAGCTACCACTTCTGCTGGATACAGTGGCCATTCCATGTCACTGGAGAAGGTGGGGGGAAGTACTTGAGCTTGCACATTTGACCCCAATGCTCTGCGGAGTTTGGAAATGTGAAACACTGGATGCAGAGAACATCCTTCGGGCAATTCAAGCCGATAGGCGACTGGTCCCACTCTCTGTAAAATCCGGAAAGGCCCAAAATATTTGGGGGATAATTTCTCATTGATTCTTTTTGCTAGCGATTTCATACGATAGGGCCTTAGTCGCAAGTAAACTCTGTCTCCCACTTCAAATTGCACATCACGCCTATGTTGGTCTGCTTTCTTCTTCATCCTTGATTGAGCTGCCAAAATATTATCTCTTAGTATATGGAGGATATCATATCGTTCTTTCAACAATGTGTCCACAGAGTCAATGGGAGACGGTTGAGAACCATACTGAAGTAGTTTCGGGGGATCCCGCCCATATACTGCTTTAAAAGGGGTCATCTGAATGGAGGAATGGAAAGCAGTGTTATAAGAATATTCAGCCCAATGTAACCATTTTGACCAAGTCTTTGGTTTTTCAGAAGTAAAGCATCGCAAATATGCCTCCAAACACCTGTTGACCACTTCTGTTTGGCCATCAGTCTGCGGATGATAAGAGGAGCTCATTCTTAACTGTGTGCCTTGCAGACGGAATAACTCCTTCCAGAATGCACTGGTGAATACCTTGTCTCTGTCAGAAACAATAGCAATGGGTATCCCGTGTAAACGCACAACTTCCTTTACAAAGTGTTCTGCCACTATTGCTGCAGTAAATGGGTGTTTCAACGGAATAAAATGGCTGAATTTGCTCAATCGATCTGCTATAACCATGATACAATTAAACCCTTGCGATGCAGGTAAGCCTTCGATAAAGTCTAAAGAGACTTCTTCCCATATTCTTTCCGGAATGGGTAAGGGTTGTAAGAGTCCCGCAGGAGATAAGGATGATATTTTGTTAGCTTGGCAAATGTGGCATTGATCAACATAGTTCTTGATGCAACGTTTCATTCTTGGCCAGTATAGATCTTGAGAAATCCTCTTGTAAGTTCTGAGGAACCCTGTATGACCACCCGAGGCCGAATCATGATATGCTTGTAAAATTTGTGGAAGGAGGGAGGAGTCGGCTGTTAACACCAATCTCCCTTTAAATAAAAGCAGTCCATTGTGAAGCTTAAACTTTGGGTGACTAACTGGGCTCAACTCTTTTTCTGTGATTATCTGATGAAACTTGGGGTCTCGATGGACTTCCTGAAGAATCTGGGCCTGGTCCAACAAGCAGGTGCGAGAGACATGTAACCCTTGGAGTTCAGCTAATACTGGAGCTATGGATAAGGCATCTGCCACTGCATTGCTCTTGCCTGGCTTATACTCAATCTCGAAGTTAAAACCCAACAACTTATAAGCCCACTTACTGTATGGTTCCTGTATTTGCTTCTGACACAGCAGATACTTGAGGCTATACTGATCAGTACGGATAGTGAATGGCAAAAGTGTCAGATAGTGTCTCCATTTTTGGACGGATAGAACGATGGCCATTAATTCTCTCTCATATGCTGATTTCACTTGACTTCTTTTCGGTAATGCATGGCTGTAGTAGGCTATAGGACGACCATTCTGCATTAACACAGCCCCCACTCCTAGGCCCGAAGCATCTGTCTCAATAATAAAGGGTATGGTGAAATTAGGGAGTGCCAAGACAGGAGCAGATACCATAGCCTCCTTCAAGGTTTCGAATGCAATTTGTGCCTCTGAATGCCACTCAAAGGCATCCTTCTTGAGTAGTGTGGTCAGAGGTCGTGCCTTCAGTGCATAGTCCTTGACAAATCTTCTATAATACCCAGTTAAGCCCAAGAACCCACGAAGTTCTTTGAGAGTTTTAGGGACTGGCCACTGTTCCATGGCTTCAATTTTTGCCTTATCTGTCATTACACCCTGGTGAGAAACTCGGTGTCCGAGAAACTCCAATTCCTCACATGCAAACTGACACTTCTTTGGATTTATGTGTAGGTCGTTACCAGCTAGGACCTGAAACACCTTCATCAGATGCCCATTATGGTCAGATAAGGAGCGATTGTAAACCAAAATATCATCAAAAAATATCAATATGAACTGACGTAGGAACTGATGGAAAAGCTGGTTCATTAAGGATTGGAAGGTTGCTGGTGCATTCATTAACCCAAATGGCATCACTCTGAATTCATAGTGCCCTTCATGTGTCTTGAAGGCAGTTTTCGGGATGTCTTCCTCCTTCATTCTAATTTGATGATACCCGGACTTGAGGTCCAATTTAGAAAATACTGAGGCTCCATGTAGTTCATCCAGAAGCTCTTCCACCACAGGAATGGGATAACGATTAGGCACTGTAATTTTATTAAGGGCCCTGTAATCCACACAAAATCTCCATCCTGCATCCTTCTTTTTAACTAACAAGACTGGACTGGCAAAAGGACTATGTGATGGTCTAATAAACTCTGACTGTAAGAGTTCCTTCACAATCTTTTCAATCTCATCTTTCTGTAGGTGAGAGTATCGATAAGGCCTCTGATTTACAGGCTGAGCATGTGGCAACAATGGTATCGTATGATCTGTTTCTCTGCTCGGAGGTAGTCCGGTTAGTGGCGCAAAGACTTTAGGGAACTTGTTCATCAATTCATCTTCTAGTTCCTTTTCTGGAGCTGACTTAATGTGTGATGTTTGGTAGTCCATGTGATAAAGTTCTACCATTAGCAGATTGCTTGTCCTCAACGCCTTGTCAACAGCTTTCATATTCATATCTGACTTGGAAAGACTACGATCACCCTTCAATGTGACAACTTCTTCTCCTCTTTTAAATTTCAAAATGTGCATCTCCCAGTGGACCATGGTCCATCCTAAAGAGTACAGCCAAGCCATTCCCAATATCATGTCTACGCCTTTCAATGTGAAGGGTAAGAAATCAGTAGTCATCACATTCCCTTGTAGAGAGTAGTTAACCCCCACACATAACCCTTGACCTTTATCTGCTTCACCATTGCCTAATATGACTTCAAATAGTACTGTTGGATCACGTTGAAGCTGAAACTCCTCTACAAGACTGGTACATAAGAAGTTGTGGGAGGCTCCACTATCAATAAGCACAGTGATCTCCCGTCCTTGTAAGTTCCCCTTCAACTTAATGGATTTCGGATGTGTCCAACCCATCATAGAATTGAGGGAGACGTGCGCCGATAGTAACTGCGCTTCAGGTTGCAAAATTTCTTCAGCTTCCTCTCGAATTTCCATGTCCTCGGGTTCTGCCTTTTCCTGCTCCTCTTCATTCACAATCAAAATCTGCAGGGTCTTCTTGCATCTATGAACTGGGCCGAATTTTTCGTTACAGTGATAGCACAATCCTTTCTCTCTTCTCCGCTGAAACTCTTCTCCTGTTAATAGCAATCTTTTCTTCGCCGGCTGTTCTCCCTGGTGTATTGGGCCATTTCTCCTTTCTTGGCCGTCTGCCCTTTTTCCTGGCTGTGCGTGTATAAACTGAGACTCCTTATCAGTGGTCACTGGACTCCTCTTTGACCAACCGCTGAATTGTTGAACTCCTTGATTTCTCAGCTCTTTGGATAAGGTAGCTGACCATGTCTGATATATGACATGTAGTCTCCGTTCTATGGATTTAGCAGTCTCCATAATGCTCATCAGTCCACTTGGTTTTTCATGTATCACTTCTACTTGAATATCTGGCTTTAGGCCTTTAATGAAAGTTTCTTCCAACACCAGATCCGGTAGGGGCGGTAGATATACCGATAATCTTTCAAACTCACGACAGTATTCTTTTATATTCCCCCGCTGTCTGATATCCATGAATTGGTGTAATACATTTTCCGGTAAATCGTCACTAAAGCGCTTGCCAATGCATAGTTTGAAATCTGTCCAGTCAACAAAAGTATAGCGGTCTTCAGTCCAAATGTACCATTGCAACGCCTCACCCTCTAGGCAGCTCATCACCTTGTCCACTTGCTCTTCGTCAGGTACTCGGTGAACTCGAAAATAACGTTCCACGCTTCTCAACCATCTTTCTACATCTTCGCCTTTAAAAATTGGTGCCTCTATCTTGCTTTCTATTGTCATTGTCTTCCTTTTGTTCTCAGATCCCGTTGCCTTTGGTGTGCGTCGATCCATCTTGTCGGCGGCACTGGATTCTTCTGAATGCTGGCTCTCCTGCCTTCCTGATTTCATTGTTGCTTCCACATTTCTTGATTTCCCGCCTGATTCCAGCGCATCAAAACATATAGATATCGCGTTCATCAACTTGTCAAATTTGTCCTGCTGCTCTTCACGGTAAAGTCCAATTTCTTTCCTTAATTCCCTCTGCTCCTCCTTGATTTCTGCAATCTCTGCATCTTTGGCCTCCAAACGAGCTTCTACCTCCTTCACCGTCATTCTTCCCAAGATCTCGGCTCTGATACCAAATGATACGGTCTGTATCGAATTGGTAAAAATATACCAAGAAAAGTACTTACAGATGGAATATCGCTAGTTCCACCCACAAATCCGTCTTCAGAATTCCCGTCGATGTAGATCCTCCAGTAGCTAGCCCCCCCTGTTGGTGTGAACGACCTTAGAAGACCCTTGCCGCATACAGCTGGTCTGTCCAAGACTCTCCCACGACCTTCAAGAACTCTAACTGACCATCGGTGCCTTTCTTGGAGGTCTCCCCCCTTGTTTATAGGCATCCTTTATTCTCTTATCACTCCCAGTCAAGACTGGGAGCTAGTGGCCACATCAGCATCATGTGGGCCACCAGGTCCTCTGGTGCCTGTTGACTGGTCAACATGCTTTATTTGGCTTCCTCTTCTTTTCCTTCTCTCATATATTCTAATGGGAACCGTATCAAAGTCTTGCTCTATATCTTTCTAGAGTACCATCAGCTTGATATTTCACAGTAAATACCCATCTACAACCCACAGGCCGTTTACCAAGTGGAGCATCAACAATATCCCAGGTGTTATTTCTTATTAGTGCTTCCATCTCAATATCCAAAGCCTTCTTCCAGTTCATCTCTTTGAGTGCGTCGTCATGTGTTCTTGTAATAGACACAGAATTAAGAGCTGTAATAAAAGATTTATACGCACATCCCAAGTGTTGATAGCTTACCACATTGGAGAGTGGACACTTGTTCTTCTGAGTACACTGCCTTTTTCCTTCCTCAGAGCAATGGGCCATCCACTATCATCTTCCTCCACCTCAGCTGATCTATCAAGAGTGTCGATTACTTCCTTCTCTGGAGATTCTTCATCTTCACCCCTTTCATTCTCACCAGCTTCACTTGATGATTCTTCCTGATTATATTCGGTCCTTGGAATTCTTTCATCTCGAATGTCTGTTATGATTTGAGTCTTGTCCAGGGCAATGGGAGAACCACGATTCATGGTCATATCCAGAATACCAGGCAGAGGTGGTTCACGGATTTCTTCATTCAGCTTCTCCTGTGATTTGAAGAAACTTACACTTTCATGGAATGTAACATCCGCTGATATCAGCATTCTCCTTGAAGACGGATCATAACACTTATATTCCTTTTGAGTATAAGAATAACCCAGAAACACACATTTCACAGCTCGAGGACTGAATTTATCTCTTGGATTATGAATACCCTTGGAATCAAATCAGTCTTCAACAGAGCATGTGGATAAAATTTTATCATTAGATTTCCGGGACTATCGTAGTCCAAAGATTTTGATGGTAATCTATTAATTATATGCACGGCTGTCAAGACAGCCTCCCCCCAGAAACTCATGGGCACTCCTTAATGTAAGAGCAATGATTGAGCCATTGTAGTTACATGACCAATCCTCTTTTCTGCTACCCCGTTCTGCTGTGGAGTATACACGCAGGACGATTCATGTACCACACCCTCCTGAGCAAATAGAGATGACAGGGTCTTGTTGAAAAAATCTTTGGCATTATCCGACCTTAGTCGCTTGATAGAGATACCAAATTGATTTCTCACCATACGAAAGGAATTGCCAATTACTTCAGCAACCACAGATTTGGATTTCAATAAATAAACCCATGTTAGCCTAGTACAATCTTCAACAAATATAAGATACCACCTTGCTCCCGTCAAAGTTGTAGTTGAGGATGGACCCCAAACATCACAATGAACGAGATAAAAAGGTTGTGTACTTTGTTCTCCTTTCCCAGAAAAGGGCACGCACTTATGTTTAGCATATTGGCACGTATCGCACAAGACATGGGAAGAATTTTTATTTTCTTAAAGAACACCGGAAACATGAGTTTCAACAGTTCAAATGACGGATGTCCAAGACGATATTGCATCAGCTTAATGTGCTCCAACTGACTGCTACACTCCAGCTCCCGAGCATCCATCAGACGTCATTGTAAAAATAAGATGTAACTCTTTAACAAGTTTCTGAGGAGATATGAGCTGTGCCTGAAGTCCTGGGACATGCAAGACTTGCTTAATAAAACCCAGATTAGCAATTTTAACATCGCCTATCCCAGTAACCGGTAATGTTAAACCCTAATCCGGATTTAGGGTAGAGAATGGAAGAACAAAGAGAAGAAACTCACATTAAGAGTAGAACTGTAGAACTCAATGCATCAGACCGCACCCTAGGGTTTTTTATAAGTAGCCTGGGCGTTTCAGTAATCCAGGCTATCGTGGACCCGATAGCCTGGATCTGCTTCACTTATATCCGATAAGGACATAAGTCTACAGACAATACAAACACGTATAAATACAGATACATGATAAAACATCATAGGCGGCTGACAGGTAACATCTCTCCTTCTGCAGTGAACACCCGTCTACTCCCTTCATAAGGAGCATAATTATGAAACTTCCTATAGTAGGGAGTCATATGATCCGTGGCACCTGTATCAAAAATCCAGTCGGAGTAAATATTAGAGGAGTAAGAAGTTGTTTCACCCACACGGGCCATAGATGTAGAGCTGATCATAGTCTTCAGCATGTCGAATTCCTGATTCAATTTATCATATTCTTCAATATGAACCGTCCTGAGACCGTCTGCTTGACCTTTCCCAGCACTTGAATCTGCTTCTTTAGCATCTGTAGCATGCGCTTGGACAGGCCTGAGGTGTCGATTTAAAATCCAACAATGTTCCCTTGTATGATTTCTCCTCTTACAATATGAGCACTGAAGGTTGGACTTATATTTGCCACCTTGACCCTTCTGGGTTTGAGCATCTTCCCCTGGCTTCTTGTCATATTTGCCACTTGCACCTACACGTTCTGACGATGCTCCCTTTGATTGCTTTGTTTATGCAAAGAATCCTGCTCCAGTTTCATCTTTCCCACCACCTGGAATTAACTTGATGCGGCTTTCTTCATCAAGTACTATCAAGTTGGGTAAATATTCACGGTTGAGAATCTGTCTCAGTAGACTCTCATATTCTTTGTTCAGTCCCATCAGGAATCTGAACATACGATCTTGTAGAGTTGATTGCCACTCCTCAGGATTTTTGATTGGTCTGAAATGATCAATTGCTAACCACAGAGTTTGAAGTTCTTCTGCGTATTCTGCAACTGACATCTCAACCTGCACCAGCGTAGTTGCCTTAGTAACCAGCTCAAATATTCTCCAGGTGTTGCTCTTTCTCACATTACTCTTCTGAAGATGATCCCAGATTTTCTTCGTCGTCTTCAGATATAGATATTTCCGGAATCGATCTCCAGTCATACTGCTCAGCAACCACTGACGAACATTTGCGTCTTCACGCTTCCAGACTTCATATCTCGGGTTACTCAAGACAACCTCATGCATAAGGTGATCATCGAGACCCCTGCTCTCAAGAACCATCTCAACATATTTGCTCCAATCAAGTAGATTAAAGCCGTTGAATTTGACTGTCTCCGGCACAATAGGAAAGATTACCTGGTTCAAGGTCTCTCGTCCAGCTTCAGTAGTCTGAACGATAACCTCCTGGTTTGCTTCCCCAGCCATATTTGAGAATCAGTCGCTTGTCAGTGAAGCTTTGAATGGCCTTCCGCCACTCAGCCGTAGAATATTTCCACCACAGGTACTCGACAGAGCTTCGTTTTGACTTCTGTCGTAGTTTGACTCTTCTCCTGCGTTGGAGTGTCGACCACAGATGAAGCCGATCCCGCTGAGGAGCTCCTGCGCCACAGCGGGAACTAGGAGTGAAGCAGACGGGAGATTTCTCCTCTGAGCGTCCTACGCCTGGAGCTCTGATACCATGTTAGGAACAAAGTCCAGCTCCCTCACGGTCGAGCTTCCACAGCTGGACTTCGTCGGCTAGGGTTTTGGAAGGAAAAAGAACTTACTTTCTTAATTTGTACCCATAGTCTTACGGGTTACACAGAGGACCCCACTTACTGGGCCTGAGACACTTATACATAGAAAGTAGTTAACAGGAAATACAGATAAAAAATAAAAGAAACATAAAGAAAAATATATTGACTTGACGAGGTCCCTTGCTGACAATAAATGATACAATTTTAGGAGTCTTACGAAAGCTACTAAAATTCAAGATAACAGTATATTTTTTTCTGAGACGGCACAATAGGAAATTACTAGCGGAGATTTTGTCATGACATTATGATATAATAATAAAAGAGAATAAAACGTAATTATTCAGTTAATACACTAACAATGAGGGAAAAAGGGAATCTGCAAGATAGTGTCAGAATCTGACCCGATCTGAGAAATTATGACGTCAGTAAAGTAATTAAACAAAACCGGATTTTGAGAAGAATATGAATTCATATTGTGTAAGGCGCAGATTAATCTTCACCAGATCTCGATGAACCCAATGAGAATCACCAAAACAAATACAGAAGGACTTTTTTTTCTGTGCTTACCCCCCGTAAACTGAGCTCATATCCATTGCATTTCTCACAGTTGACCAGTCAATGCCTGTAATATTCAGATAGGAGGATGTGACAACGTGCTTCCAGTGCTCATAATCAGCCTGGTAATCATCCGGGGCAGGCTTTCCATAGACACCAGTCTGGGAAGCATTCACCCAATAAGGTGTGGCCTGCAACCTCTTTGGCCACGTTTTGGGCCACTCTGATCCTCGCTCTGTTGGATTTTTTGGCACCCGATGCATGCATGCTTGTAGCGATATGTTCCTGAACAAAGTGACAAAGCGCTCAGTCTAAATCCAAATGGCCTGCGCTCATTGAGTATGAGTTAATACAATATTGATAACGTAGACGAGAGTTAAAAGACAGGACAAGATACCGAAATGAATAGACAAAAGAAAAATGATACAAATAAAAATGAAAAAGAAATGAAATGAAAAAAATAAAAAAAATTGAGAAATATTAAATTCGAAATAAAAAGATAATAAAATAAACTCAATAATTAAATATAAGAATAAGAAACAAAAAATAAAAATGAATGATAAAAATTAAATGCCAAAAATTATAAAAGAAAAAATGAAAATGAAATTGATTGTTTGAAAAATGAAAAACGACAAACAAAAAAGGAAAATAATAAACTAAATTACGAAAATAGAAATAAAATTCGAAATCAAAATAATAAAGAATAAATTAATATAAATTTAATAAAAAATAGACGATAATTAATTAAAAATGAAACAAATAATACAAATAAAAGATAAAATCAATAAGAATGAAAAATAACAAATAAAAATAAAAAATGAATTGAAGAAACTCGAAAAAATGAAATTGAAAATAAAAAAGTTCAAATAAGTTAAAATGAAAACATATGAAAATGAAAAATGAATGAAAATGAAAAACGAAATAATAGAAAATTCCAAAGGATAAAAGAAATAGGACAAAGAAACAAGAAAAATAAGATAAATGTATTACAAAAAAGGAATCAAAATTAAAAATAAATACTATAAAATTAAAAGGAAGAAGGAAAATTAAAAAAAATAGAAAAATTAAGCAAAAATGGGAATGCAAATTACAAAAGAATTAAAGATTAATGAAAATAAAGAATAAGGAAAAATGTAAAATAAACAATAGAAAGAAGAATTAAAAAAGATATAAATGAAGATAAAAATAAGATATATAAATCAAAAGAAGGATGAATAAAGAGAAATTGAAGAGCAAAGGGAAGGGATTGAAAAATGGATGAGCACGGAGAAATACCACGCAGCATCACGGTCATCAGAATCTGGGCAGAGGGGTGGTTCGTTTGTCTCTCTGGTTTCATAACATTCATTTGAAGAAGGTTTTCGGTAGATTGCAACACCAACTCCATTCACACTGTCTTTTTTTGAAGTTAACAAATCCCAGCACATGGACTTGGTCAGCTGACTCATGGCTGTCATCAGGCAAACCCAAGATACAATGGCATTAATCAAATGAAAAAACAAATATAGGTATTTTTTGAATTAAATTAAGCTATAGCTGATATCAAGGCCGCTACTTTTCATCTTTAAGGAGGAAGTTTTATTTCATGAAATACATATATGAAAAATAACTCACCCTCCCAGATCTCAACATCTTCAGGCAGTTTCTGATAAACTGGGGTGGCGGACCAGACAAAGTAACCCCCAGGGCGCAGCATTCGGTTGAGTTCCAAGAGAAGCTTACCACCTGCAATGGATAATTCAAAACATACCTAAATTTTCATCATTTATCAGGAAAAGAATAAAATTTAGGATTTTAATGAGTTTTGCACGTGCCTTCAATGTGCCAAGGGACACGACAGCGCGCACAGTGGACTATATCAAAAATATTGCCCGGAAAGGGGAGCCTCTTCGTTCCCATCACAGCTAAGATGGCTGGAATTCCTCTCTCGAGGGCAAATTGGACTTGGGCTTCGTGCTCGTCCTTTGGGGCGAATGACATTGTGAGAACATTTCTTTCAAAGAGATAACCCCCAAAGCTGGCAACTCCACAACCCACGTCTAGTACGACACGACTCTGCTTTCCCCAGGCTATGTCAGGCAGGATCTGTACACAAGAATTTTAAAATATCAACTTTTGTGCATTATTCAACTCACAGAAAGAAAAAAAAAGCCGGAATTGATTGTAAGAGTCACCTCCTGGATGAAATCTATATAGTGGAGTGCGCCATGCTGAAACTGGGTGCCGCCACCAGGGAACGTGAGGTATTCTCCAGATATCTTGACCCAATTTTGATGTCCTTTAACCACTGCAAGTTTAGGATGAGGAACATTGAAGTACCAAATCTGCAAGTAAAAATCAAAAAAAAATTATAGACATGTAAAGGTAAAGATAGATTGATAAATATAGAAATAGGTGCATGCACAGGACCCAGATAATTTTAAAGAAAAGATAGATAGATGGATGGATGGATGGATAGATAGACAGATGTAATCATAGATAAGATAGATTGCAGACTGATAGATAGATAAGTATTTCGATAGATACATTGATTTTTTTAAGAAAAGATATATAGACATACATAGATAGAAAGATAGATACATAGACTTATACACAGACAGATACATAGATAGATTGGTATATAGATATACAGAGAGATTTATAGATATATATAATACATGTTGCATGCTAAGTCATAGTTTAGCCACAATGCTTTTACCTTGTCCCTGCTAAGAGGCCACTTGATTGGCTGCCGGTAACCCACAGGCAGGGGGACAAGGCAAGTCGGGCTTTCTTCAGGACAGTGTCTCTCTCGATGTTCATAGTGTTTGGTGCTTCTGAGCTTCTTAATGGCTAGTTCATTGTCAAGACAGGGAATGTAATCCGTGCGTGCACTAACGTTGCAGAGTGTCCAACTAAATGCTTCTTCTTTTCCTCTTGAGAGACTCTCCAAAGATTTCTTCTCGTTCTTTGACTCTGCGGCTTGTGTTGACCATGCCCCTGTCAAGACAGTAGTCTCCTCGGAAACTGCAGCACTGAAATTATGCTTCCCAGGTTCTTTCTCTACTAGATTATCAGTCGAACTTGGAACAGTCTCATTCATCGTCTCTATTTTGCCTTTGAGATCTATACCCTTTTCCTGGCCAGACTTCTTCCATGATTCTGATCCATCTAGCTTCTTCTGCTCTGTTTCTGCTTCATGGGCATCCTTTACCTTTTCCTCATCGCCTACTTCAACCGGCTTCTCTTCCTGTTCTTCATTTCCACTTTCATGGGGATCCTGATTTGTATCCCCATCGGTGCTGAATTGGCCGTCATTTGCATCAGTGTCCTCGTATGCCTGAACTGGCGATGAAACATCGGTACTTTTGTCCTGGGGACTTTCAACCTGATCACCACTGTCTTCTTGCTCGGTTGAAGTTTGAGAGCTCCCATCTTCTGCAGAGCTGTTGACTTTGATATCATCTTTGGCTAGCTCCTCAACACTCTCATCAAATGATGTGTCAGTCTCAACTTTGGTCTTTACATCAGATTGGGACTCTGAATTTGATACATCGCCGGGAACTACGTCCGAAGAAGTCATCATCCATATTCCAACCAAGCAAAGCCCGACAAAGACAACAAGAGTTACTGTGGAGCAGTTGGAGGGCGATGACCTCCTCTCTGAACGAGAGTTTCTTCCTAGAGCCATCTTACTGAATGGGGAATTGTGCTTTCACTCAATGGCTGAAAATTAAGATTCAAGTAAGTTATACTTTCATTGCTGAAGTGATAAACAAGATCATCATTAAGAACAAGTGATTGAATTCTCCAGAATAACGACAAAAAAAATTGCACAAGGAAGTAGAAACAATGTGAGTCATGAAGCAGATAAAGTGAAGCAGGACAACGAGGAATAGTGGAGACAATGGAATGAATATAGAGCAACATTATTGAAACCTCACCTCAAACAGATTAAAAAACACAACACATTGAGGCCACAACTATTTCAAATCATAGTCAAGAGTTAAGCAGCTCAGTTTCGAAACGAAAAGATGAAATCACAGACATCACTAATGCATAGATCGGCAGAGTCTTCAAATAACTCTAGAAAATTTGATCCTTGTTGTAAAGACAAACCAATTGCGCCTCTCTTTCAATCAGGACGTAATGCAACTCAAAAGCCTCCCTCTAGATGAGGTTCTTGGTCTTCCTCCTACCACGCCATGACCAGACAAAGGATCGATGAGTGGATCAACACTACTCCATAACATGCATTCGAAACCAGCACAAATTGTAAGCAAGTTACAAACAAATCACAGTCAAGAGTACACCAACTCAACTAAAAAAGGAATAAGATGAAATCAAAGACGTATCTAATCTAGATTGGGCAGAGTCTTCAAATAATTCTAGAACACAGAGTGAATGAAGAAAACGAAATTGAGGCTCTCTATCGATCTGGACGCAATACAACAGAAGTCAATAAAACGGATTCCAAACCGGCATAAATTCGTGAGCAAATTCCAAACTAATCGCAGTCAAGAGTACAGCAACTCAATTCAAGAAGGAATAGGATAAAATCAAAGACGCATCTAGTCTAGATCAACCAGATTATTCAGCTATTTCTAGACCATAGAATGAATGAGGCAAAAACCAAAATGCACCGCTCTTTCGATCAGGCCACAATGCAACTCGAAAGCCGCACTCAGCCCCAGCTTTCTCATCTTCCTTCTACCACGCCGTGATCGGACATTGGATCGATCATAGGATCAACACTACTCAATAACACGCATTCCAGACCAGCACAAATTCGTGAGCCAATCCCAATAACAATGGCAGTCCAGGGTACAGCAACTCTTTTGAAAAAGCAAGAGATCAAATCAAAGACATACCTAATCTAGATCGGGCAGAGCCTTCTAATAACTCTAGAAAACTCCATCATCAGCGTAAATGCACAGAGATTGAATGAGGCAAAAACCAAAATGCACGGCTCTTTCGATCAGGAGACAATGCTACTCGAAAGCCGCTGTCATCTCGAGCTTCCTCGTCTTCCTTCTACCACGCCATGATCAGACAATGGATCGATGATAGGATCAAAACTACACCATAGAATGGAATCAACCTTCGGTAATGCAGGATCTGGCGCCAGCTCGCGCCCTCTCCGACGGTGGCCACTTCTCCAGCTCCCGCGATTTTCTACGGCTGAGAACGATGGAAGTACGATTGATCGGGCATCCAACGGCTCTCTCGCATTTAAATAGTGGTTTAACCTAATCCTCAAGAACAGTTTAGTGTGGGCTTTATCGTCATCCTTTCTTCGTAACTCGCCGGGATTTATCCACATCTAAAGTGATTCTAGGGAGCAGCAGAACTCTTTCCTACAATGACAAGGTGGGAAAAAAAAAAAACAATGACAAGGTGGGCAGTGGGACCCGTCTTTGACACGTGGTTTATTTCTATTGGTTGATTTTTTAGAGGACAGAATCAAGTTGCCGCCTAGCTAGGCTTGTTGGACGGATGACGGATTTGCTTGACGGAACGGGACGGAATGGCCATGTGTTCAGTTATCTGTCCGTTGAATTTGATCTCATCCTCATCATGGTTCGGCCAAATTCATCATCTTCACCATTCTTTCGTCAGTCCCATTTTGTCATTTTTCTAGACAAATTACAGAACAGATAACAGGGGATGACGGAATGGACAAAATAGGCAGAGAGGGCGAGCGAGAGGCAGCAACAGACAGAGAGCGAGAGAGGTAAAGACAGAAGAGAGAGACACACACATACACGAAGAGGGAGAGAGAGAGCACTCATGTCAAATTCCATGCATGTACTTTTTATGATTTCAATGGTTAGATCATGTCCAAATGTTGAAATAATGCATGGGTTGGTGTTTCATTTGCAATCCCATTTCGCACATTAATTCACAAAGTATATAAAAATTTCCTAATTTTTCTGAAATTTGCATGATTTATGAATAAACTGAAGAGTTAGTAAAACCTCAATTTAGTTTCATTCTAAAGTGTGGATTTTTTTATTTTAAAAAAATCGATTTGATTATTTTGGATGTATGCTAGTTTTATAATAGAGAATAAAATTCTTTAAAAAATGGGTTTTAAATAAGCAGCAGCCAATGGAACATGCACACCTACCATAATAGAAGATGCAGCCCTGTGAGGTCCCTCCGAGGATGCTTATGACCACAATTGAATCACCATACATGGGGAATTTGGGGTGCAGCTTATGATTACAAGACCACGTCCCATCACAAAGAGAGGTAAACACAGTGCGAAGGGTCTCACACGTGCACACGTGGGAAAGGTAGCGAATCGGTGATTGTGGTTGCTGACATGGACGAATCTAAAGATGGCATATGGCAGTAGTGGTTGGCGCGCAGATGCTTCTGGACATCAAGGACCAACATTACTGAAGAGGGGTCACTACTGCAATTTAATCGCAGCCGTTGAACTCTCTACAGTGGAAATCAAACGGCCATGGGCAAAGCTGTACAATTTTTTCCCAAGTCGCTCTGTAGCGTTGGCCATTTCCTTCAAAGATCTTGCTTCTAAGAAACTAAAAGCTTTCTTGAAATATAAATGGAGTCTCCTCTAATGATTTTTAATTCGTTCCTTGATCGCTTGTTTCCTAGGGACTAACAGCTCTGTGCACCAAAGGAAAGAGTGTGGAACAAGAGAAAGCGGGATGAAACTTATAAAATGAACCTGAAGGGTGATGCAGCCAGAAGAGGGAGGTGTGAAGCCAATGAAAACCTCAGTTGGGAAGTAAAATCTGGTAAGTCATTAAAAATCTGAATAAATCTCTTCTATCTTACTGTTGGAATTTATGTAAACAGGTAGTGAATGTTTTGTAATCTTCTTTATTTTGGACTATTTTCCTCTCTCATGATACCTCTTTCTCTCTCCAACTATCTCCCTATCTTTTAGTATCCACATACACATAACTTTTCTTATATTTCTTCCTAAAAATTTTCTATTAATAATAATATCCCCACCATTATTACTATCTTAATATTTGTTCTCCTGGATATCAAATTATTTAATAAACTCTAGCTCAAAAATACTAGTCCATGGGAAGACGACCCGACTCTCTTCTATATATCTCTGAGTGAGATTGAAATTTTATGAATACTCATTGATTAAAATGAAATTAATTAGAAGAAAAAATGAAAACCCCCAATTTTGTTTCATCATGTGCCATTCCAGTTGACAACTACATGCTGTCCTGGTCTCCATCCTTATCCATGATGATTGTCATGGTTGTCATCCCAATTGATGACTGTCGTGATCAATATCCTTTTTCACAACTATTTTTGTGATGTCCATGATAATCGATGCCCCCCCCCTAGACAGTCATAATCCTCATCAATGAGGTTCGCCATTTCCCATCATTAACTTGTGTCATCATAGTTACTATCATTGTGCATAAATATTAGATAGCAAGAGGGGAACTAGATGGCGGATGCGCTCACCAACCATGCGGTACATTTTCACGCATGTTCTCCATTCAGTACCTGAAAGGACCTCCCTTGGGATGCACGTTCTCACATGCCTTGTCTAGTTCATGCTGGCATTGGGCAGAGTGTTAGAACGGCAGCAGTTTGGCACAGTTGGGTTTCAATTTTTGAACCACCCATTTGTGTAGAAAAAAGGAACATTGTTTTGACCTTAGAATAACATTATAGGTTGGATGGTTTTTTGCACATTATCCATCACTCTTGTTCTTTTTCTCCCTCTCTCTCTCTCTCATTCTTTATGCTGCTCTCGCTTTGTATAGATCCACATCTCCTTAGTTAACTTACGTAGTATTCGCGATGATGCTGCACGGCATACTAGCCATGTAAACAAAACAAGTAATGTGTTCACTCTGGTTAAAAGTAGAAGAATAATTTGGATGAGGAGATGGAGAGGAAGAAGAAGACATAAAATAGGTTGGAGGAGGAGGCTGAGGGGAAGAAGAATAAAAAGGAGGATACCTCACCCGGCCATTACACACTGCTCACCCCCCTCATCATCTGCCTCATACTACTGCCGGCTCGCCACTCGTCTCAGGCCAACATGCTGTCACAAAGTTGTGATTTATGACTAGCATAAGGCCATATTAAAGTAGCTTTATGGCTATAATTCACCCTAATACATGATGGAATTTTATCATTATGTATAACTAAACAAAATAATATTTACTTTTATTCAATTACAGAAGAAGATGAAGCTTTAATAACTTAATTACGTATTCATTCAGAAAATTATTTAAATTATATTTAAATTTATTTGTCTAATATCAGAAAACCCATACCCGTAATGATATCCGACATCAGATCTAGGTTTCCTCACAACCAATATCAGATATTAGTAAAGAGGATGTTGGATTTCCCACTTTCGATATTCTGAACAGCAACCGTCTCAGTTTAGTCATAGACTACCGGAATCCAGTAGGGATTTGGAAAAAAGTTTTCATTTAATCGCAAAAGAACACGAACACGAACACGAACAGGAAAACCCCAGGCGAAGAATATTTGCAAACTATGATGGGAGATAAAAGAGACGGGTGAAATTAAGCTGAACAAGAATGATATCAGTCTTCTGACGAGTTTTAGCCAATTAGTTTGTGAATAAATTATCAATGAACACGAACTAACCAAACACTAACATAGATCATTATGCTAATATCTGACAAGGGAGAACTCAAGACCTGGCCCTAGCCGACTGGGCAAAGGTTTAGCACACACCATGAAAAGATCTCGGTCCACGTCAGACAAAAGATGCCAACCAACCGCGACAGGTGTCAATTTTTGATTCGCTGGTTCTGGATCGGCCGATGACGGTACTTAAAGGGCTCGACGGAGAGAGAAAGGGCGAGAGTGTGCATTCAGCTCAGCTATGGCGGCAACTCTGCAATCGCGCGTCTCCGTCTCCGCCATTGGCGCTTCTTCCTTGTTCAGCTCCTCGGCGATCTTCGTCTCCTCGACGAGATTGCCGAGAAAGTCATCGCAAGATTGCTCTGCGCGTTGCTCCCTCAAGGTTTCTCGATTTCAACCTCTTCGCGTCGATTCGCCAAAAGTAAGCTTGTGGAACGTGTTTTTGAGACGATCTGAGCGTTGATTTTTGTGTTTATTTGATGCTTTCTTTTTTGAGCGCGTGTTTTAAGGTTTTTGATCGCAGAATGTCCGCGGCGGAGCTGCGCGCGTGTCGTCGGATGCCGTGTCTTCGACCTCTGTCAGCTCGGATCCTGGCCAGCTGAAGAGCGCGAGAGAGGACATCAGGGAACTTCTTAAGTCGAAATTCTGCCATCCGATTTTGGTAGTTCCTCTTCCGCGTTATGCATTTAATTTCACTTTTTGGTTTTCGTGCTCCTCGATTCGATGGGAGATTGTCGCAACATATGTTTGACGGATGCCTCAGTTTGGGAAAAAAAAAAAACTGCCAGAAGCTCAGCTCCGGAGGTGAATCCAATGAAGAATTAAGCATTTTACTTGACTTTTTTTCTCAATTTGTGTTTAAATTATTTTCCTCCAACAAAAAGAATCTAAAATTAAAATTTTATGAAAAAATTATCCGAGAAGGACAGAAGATAACGAATTTACGAGGGAGAGAGATGTTTCCAGATGGGATGAAGAATCAAATATCAACTCTTAAGCTTTGTGCTCCTCCAAAAAGATGGAAACTTTTAAAAGATACTGGGGTGAGATGCCTCTAGCTTTGAGAAAAACAGCTGGAAGCTCAGCTCTTAAAGATGAATACCAAGTGACAAGGAACTTTTTTACTGAGCCACATGAATTAACAGCACAAAGTAGTGACATCACTAACTTAGTGCGCATTCCCCTCTTCACTAACGATTTCAATGGTTCTTTCACACTTTTCGTCGCCTAGATTCGTCTTGGCTGGCATGACTCCGGAACGTATGATAAGAACATCGAAGAATGGCCCCAGAGAGGAGGAGCAGATGGTAGCCTGAGATTTGAACCAGAGCTTAAGCATGGAGCCAATGCCGGTACTTTCCAGACCCAAGCATACCTTAGATCTGATCAATTGTGCTTGATCATGCTGTTTTGGTGCCACAGGCCTTGTCAATGCATTAAATCTTCTTCAACCAATCAAGGACAAGTACCCAGGAATCACTTACGCAGACCTCTTCCAATTAGCCAGCGCCACTGCAATTGAGGTTCTTGCTCCGTCCTTAGATTTGTTCTATAATTTGGGCTCGTAAATGGTGATACTTGACTGGAAAGTAGGATTTAGGAAGCCGGAGGCCCTAAAATCCCCATGAAATATGGCCGTGTCGATGTCACCAGTCCAGATCAATGTCCCGAGGAGGGAAAGCTTCCAGGTGACCATCTTATCACTTTGTTCACATGAGTTTTTTATAAATAATTTAATTTTTCTTTCTCAGAATTTATCTCCTCCATCAGAAGTTTCACTTTTTATTTTCGTTCTTAAATTCAGGGTTTCACAACGTTTCACAACCAGTATGTATGAAATTATGCCGTTTCTCAAAACAGTCGAGAGAACCTCAATTATTGTCCTAAATTCTTAAATTATGTACATTAAAAAAATGGTTATGCGCATTTTATCGGATTTATCAGTCTTAATGGACAATATACCATGATATTGTTGATCACTCTCTTATTCGAATTTTAATATCATAATAAAGATGCGGGAAGTGAGGCGGTAATCCACGGGATAATAGATAGTTCTGATTAACGTTCTCGAAAAAAGAATCTAATTTTCGATTTATTTCATCTTGTTCTATTTGATTAGTGCATTGAGATTCTTGCAGATGCTGGGCCCCCTTCACCAGCAACCCATCTTAGGACAGTTTTCAATCGGATGGGGCTAGATGATAAGGTTATCTCTAATCCAGTAATGTATAGTCGTACCCACCCCATTTAAATCTGACTTTTCTGCTGATCCACCATCTCAGGAAATAGTCGCCTTGTCTGGTGCCCATACCCTTGGAAGATCGAGACCAGAAAGAAGTGGCTGGGGCAAGCCAGAGACTAAATATACGGTATCGCAACAAATACAACATCTGGCTCCTCTTAGAATAAATTAATCAAGTAATCTTAAACATTGCAATACATTGCATTTTGGGATGAAGAGAAAAATTGAAATAGGAGTTGGAAGAAATAAAGAAACATCGAGGTAGGGCAATAAATTTTCTTCAACAAGCTCAAATTTCATGGTGTAATCTTCATTATTTATAGACAAAGATCAGACACATAATTATTACTGACTCAGAAGAATCCTTAAAAGGTCCACAAAGGGAAAAAGAATTACTAAGCTAGACACATAATTATTAATATCTTGCGTTGATCTTTTTTCTGATGTAACTAGAAAGATGGCCCAGGAGCACCAGGTGGTCAATCATGGACTGTGCAGTGGTTGAAGTTTGACAACAGCTATTTCAAGGTTAGAACTTTGATCTTTCCTCCTAAATCAAAACTTCATTTGAGAATTATTTATGTTTTACTGAATAAATTATGATGTTTTCTGATAAATTCTTTGGTTACAGGAAATCAAAGAGAAGAGAGACGAGGATCTTCTGGTCTTGCCGACTGATGCTGTTCTATTTGAGGACCCATCTTTCAAGGTAAACCAAGATTTCTGCATCTCATATGATTCTTCCAAACAAGAAAATGGTATGTATAAAAAATCTGCATATCAATTTTATCCAGATCTATGCTGAGAAGTATGCTCAAGATCAGGAGGCATTCTTTAAGGACTATGCTGAGGCCCATGCAAAGCTCAGCAATCTCGGCGCCAAGTTTGATCCTCCGGAAGTAAGTCTCTCCATATTACGAGAAATGGTGAAACAATAAATATATTAATGATTATATTTTTATAGGGTTTTTCCATCGATGACAATCCCAAGCAGCCTGTGCCTGAGAAATTTGTTGCTGCCAAGTATTCCTCTGGAAAGGTTTGTGATTATTTTTTTATTATTCCATTATTTCATCCAAAATTAAGCTCTGAGAAGAAACCAGTAGAGAGAGATAAAGAAGAGAGGGAATGTAATGTGATAAAAACCTCACAACAATCTATCAAAAATTGAAAAGGAGAGGAGCGATACGTGCACGTTAAAGAGGCATGTATGGATTGGAATAAAGAAACAGTTTCTGGACGCGAGTGTATCGCTTTCCCTCGTCTATCCACTACATTGTCACTGCACTTGCGTCGTTCCACGATTGACATATTATTTGGATATCACATATCTACTCGTATTTTCGAGTGGAGTCTTATCTTGATGTAATTGTTTTATTTTGCAGAAGGAACTGTCAAGCGCAATGAAGCAGAAGATTCGTGCGGAGTATGAAGGTCTCGGTGGCAGCCCAGATAAGCCCCTACAATCCAACTACTTCCTTAATATCATCATCTTCGTCGCTGTTTTGGCCCTCCTGAGCTCCCTGTTTGCAAATTAAATGCTGCCTCTCTCCCTCTCATCATCTCTCTATAGAATATTAAATCCCCTGCATGCACATCTAATAAACTATGAGAACTTGCTGCACTCCAGTAGATCAAACACCTTTCCAACCCCACCATCCTTTGGGATCAATAAAGCAAACTTTATAGCATTGCTGCTTGTAAAATCTGATGCATATTTTGATTCTATGAGATGTTATGTTCTATATTTTTAATTTTTTGTTGTCTATAAATGCCTTGTTTATTTTATAAAATATGCACAGATGAAGGTAATCAGTAAATTCTTATCTGACCATCCAACTTAGACTAGACAGAAATATATATTATAGATTAAAGTCATTTTGAAGTATTATAAAACGATGTAGAAAGAGTCGTACAATACATTCTTGCAGTTTGTTGTGAAGATAGGAATCGATGCAATGCTGTTTGATGAGCCCTCGTATGACTAGTAGATGCCTTGTCTGTTCATGATACCAAGATACTCTGTAGATATGCCCTCAAGGCACTACGTAATGATGTTTTAACATAATTATAATGTTTATGATTATAAAACATAAAAGCATTAATTTATTTTGATGTAAATATTATTTCAAAAAAATCATATATTTTTTTTGTTTCTTGGGTCCACTTGAACCTTAAAGTTCTGCCCTATGTTATTTTTTGCAAAATAATGGGGGGTGGTTTGCACATTGCAGTGTGGAAGTTTGCCCCGAGGGGCGAGTTTTTGACTGCCCCAGGTCCCTTAAGACAGGCAGTCCTGAGGCGAAAATCCGAACTACCCATTGCCAAAAAATCACAACATTTAATGCCCAAAAAATACTTTTTTGAAGTTACAACTATAGTGCAGGGACACAAACGGGACGGTTTTTTCATCCCTAAAATGTTAACATCTATTTGTGGAATGATATTATGAATTTTCTGTATTTTAAGTTATTTTTATTGACTTTTCTAACATCGTATTTGTAAAAAAGATCTTTTAAAATGGAATATATTTAGTTTGAAAATTGTGGAATTATATTAGATTTTTAAAAGTAAAGGCATCCTTTATTAAATTATTTAAATTTATTTAGGTATTTCTTCTTGTTTTATCGCGGCTAGTCGTTAGTCATTAGTTGTAGCCAATCCATAATGCAATGAGTAGCCGTCAAATCATCGTGAAAAGGTTCCATCACAACATCTTAAATTTTGATCCCATAGTGGGAATCATTAGCTGAGATTTTCTTCTTTTTAATTATACAGGGAGAGGTTGGCACAATCAATGAGGTTATGATCAATGTGAGAGGACCTGCGTCAACATGAAAAAGGAAGGAATTAGCATTATGATCAATGCAATGTCAAAGCATCAATTTAAAAATATTGATTCCAAAATATACTTTTCAAAAAATTCAAGGATGCACTTTTTCCAAACATACATATAAATTCATCATCAAAAAAATGGAAATTAATGTATTATCTTCTAAAAACATGAGCATTGCATGATATGATGTCAAGCCCAAACGTAGAGAAATGGGGAGATAAAGATGCAAGGATGGCGAATGATTCAAGTTTAAATCACAATATTTGACAATACAAAAGAATTTTGTGGCTATACATTTATACCATCTTGTCTATAAAATAATCCCTCTATTGTTGTAAAAATCATCTTATAATTGCTCCTGATGGATGTTATGTGGCCGTCAAGCCAATCACACTGCCATGTTTTTTAGTAGCTCATTGACTAAAATATTGCTTCAATATTATTCCAGCATGATGTTTATAATGAAGTCCATGAATACATGCGAGGACCTAGTGAATTAGGAAGAGTTCATAATACATCAATCAATAGTCTTTAAACATGTATTCTAAATATTCCAATTCAATAGATAGTTGAGATGGACGTCGAATTATCTAGATAAAATAACAATATCTGATCATACTTATACGATAAGTATGGTTGATCATGAGGCCATTAGTGTGGAGAAACTAAGGACAAATGGTGGTGATGGGTGGAGAAAGAGTTCCCTGAATTGATCCGTATGAATCCTTGCATAATATTACATCTAAATATTAATCTAGTTAATTTAACTCATGTTTGTAGAAATGATCTATTGGCCTACGACACAAAGACATCTCATGGGTGGACAACTACGTTTTGACCAAGTCATAACTCGGATATAGTACGAAGCCCATATAGATGATTGAGTGGTCAGGACGGGATCATTCACTCTCAATATAAGAGGATATTGACTCAAGTAAGTGATGCAGCTAAATCCAAGGCTAGGGGAGTGAGTATATTGGAGAAGAAGTTCTTAAATGATCTACATTACACATTAGTACTAATTGAATGATGGATTTGGGCATGATGATAAATCATACCCAAAGTCATTCATGACTCATACGCAGATGAAGGAGAATAATAGACAATAATCGATGACGGTAAAGGGTCCATGAAAGAGTTCAAAAACTTTCTAGAGTACGTGGTACTACTTGGTACCCATGGGCTGAAAACTAAACCTATTGATTGGGTTAAATTGATCCTTAGTTGATTGATCTATATGTTGATATAATTAATTTATTGGGTTGCTAAAATTATCAACTAGAATGATACATGGGCTTAGAGGGTCACCCGCATAAGATCATAGGGGCATTTGTAAATATATTTTATTAATTGAGTTTTATGAAAAATCTATGGTAAACTAAAAATAGAAGAGGGGCACCAATTTTTAGGAACCTAAGCCAGCTAGATCTGTGCAACCCCCTTTCTTCCTTCCGAGATTTCTCCACTCATCCAAGAAGAGAGCCTTCATGGTGAGAAGGTCTACAAGGATTTCAAGAAGATTTGGAAAAGAATTGGAGATCTAAGAGCAACTTGATTGCATGTATACTTATAGAGACCCGGCATATGAGCAGCTTCAGAACAATCCAAAAGGGAGCAAGTGAAGGGCGAAACAAGTTCCCCATAGGGTACATGTGATGTATTATATTTTAGAGATCAATTTGTAATCGATCAATGCTTCTGTTGATGAAAATAATATGGTCGGCTAGCCAATCACACATTCCATGTCGCTTTCCATGTTCATTAATACATCATATTCATTATAGTGCACTTGTGATGCTTATAGTGAAGTCCACGAATACATTATCTGACTTAATAAATTATGATGAGATCGTAATACACAGATCCCTAGTCTTTAAGTATGCGTTCTAAATGTTTCTATTCAAAAGATAGAGAAGGAAGTCGAAGTATGTGTATAGAATAACACTATCTAGCCTCACTCATATGATGAGTATGGCCGGTCCCATAGCCATTAGTGCGACGACACTAAGGATAGATAGTGGGTGCTATTTAGCAAAAAGAGTTCACTAAATTGATCTGTACGAATCCCTGAGTTGTATTATAGCAAAATGTTAATCAACTTAATTCACGTCATTGTTGTGTAAGTGGTCCTTAGACCTGAGACACCAAAGACATCCTGTGGACTGACAATTGTACTTTGACTATGGACAATGAGCCTCAAATCGTGTGGTTCTAAACGTTCTTAGTTCGGGTGCATTAAGAAGTTCACGAAGATAATTGAGTGGTCAAAATGGGATCGTCCAACCTCAATATACGAGGTGACAACTCAAGGAAGACGATGCGATGAAGTCGTTGGCCAAGGGAGTAAAATATCAGAGAAGAGTTCTATGATGATTTACGAATGCATCACTAATAATTGGGATGAGCGATTAGGGTTTGATAGTTGACCATACCCTAAGTCATCCAAGGAGCATCAAGTGGATGAGGGATTATACGTACAAGGTAACCAAAGATGAATAGGTTTCATGAGTGAGTCGATATACACTCCTTTGTATCTTCTAGAACACGATGTGCAGCTTGACACCCCACGTGTTGGAGACTCGACCTATCGATTGGGTTAAATCGATTTGATGTTAATTAATCTATATGATGATACACTTAATTAATTTGGAAGACCAATAAAAAGATATTGGGCCGTTGGAGTCATTAAAAGACTGATACATGGGCCTAGAGCGTCACACGCAAAAGGTCTTTTGGATGTCAGAGGATAACTTACGTTTTGGAGGTTTTAATGAAAAATGCGTACTTAGTATAAATAAGGGAAGTCCCTGAACGAAACTCTCCCAAGCCTTCCCCTTCTCCCTTCTCCCCACATCCCCTCTCCATGCCTGATGCGATCGGGATGGCGTAACGACGACGATGGAGGTAGAACGGGGTTCATCAATGAGACTTATGAGATCCGACGTGTCGAGGATCGCGTGGATACGTTTAGATGCTGCACACTTGAGCAGCTTGACTCGTCTCTCTCTGAGATCCAAGAAATTAAGGATGCAATCTGTGCACGGGTTCCTCGTTTGAATGATTTTATCCATGTTGTTCGATTCTGTTACATGTCTTCCACTGCGTGGAATCCTCGTCTTCATCCAGATCTAGGTCAATACAAACCAACATCCATTACATAGATAAGTTTTTTCCATCATTCAATCCAGTCACCAAAACCCTGTAGTTCCTACCTTCATAGAACGATGGGAATAAAGTGAAAGTGATAACCGTCAAGTTTCCTATTGGTCAAAATTGATCAAAGTTAGAGTGCCAAAGGGAAACAGAATAACTTTCCACTATCACAAAACTTGACTGTTATCCCTTGATTACTAATTTAAACTAACCAACACCATAATATCCATTCCATGTAAAGATGAACCTTGCTCCTCACTAGCTAGTCATATAATTTTATTTTTTATTAAAATATTAACGATAAATTAAAGTTACAAATTTTAACTCATTATATATACATATAAATATTTTTGAAGTTATTTATTTCAATATCTATCAAATTTATTTATCATATATCTCTTGATTATTCATCATTTTAACTAAATTTACTTCTAGAATAATTTTATATACTTACCAAGTTAATTGAATATCCGTTCTAATCATTTTTAAGCATAAGAGATTACCTATGCTCTTAGAATTCTTTATTTGAATGATTCCCAATAGATGGTACATTTTAAAGTAAATAATTTTGCATCCAACTCATTGAAACTCAACTAGACCATATCAATTTGACAAATATACATTCAACCATTTAAGATCCTCCTAGTTGAAGCTTTTGCATTTCTTCTTCACCTTATTCCTGTAATCAATTGATTCAAGTGTCCACATTTCTGGAGAGTTGAAGGAATTTAATAAGTCACTAGCTGCTAACTATGTTTTAAAGGCTTATGTATGAACCTAAAGAGACCATGGGGATCATCGAATGTGTCCAAGTTCTCATATATTAAATCACTATAAATAAAAATAAAACATATGAAGATGGATTGAAGAGTGACTTAGTCCTCAACAATAAAAACTTTTGTGTCTAAAAAACCTCTTTAAGTGACTATCTATCACTACAAAGATAACCTAGACACAAATTTAGATTTATGAAGGGACTAATTTTCTCGTAGTAATATAATGATAAAAGAATAACAATGTACCATGGCAGATTCTTCACTTAGAAAACTGTAATAGCTATAAGCTATTATTGAATGGTTATTTTATCAAACTGATCTAATGTGAGTGTCTCTATATAATCCATTCCATAACCAACCAAATGAGATCATTCTCAAAATTTTCTGGAGACAGAATTCATAAAATATCCTGAGAGAATATCACATGATTTGAAGAGTATAAAAATTGTTTGTAGGACTCCTCTCATGAGTTAGCTCATCGTAAGACCAATATGGTGTAGAAATTTTTTTTCATTCTCCTGAGATTCCAAATGAACTAGAGAAAAATAAATTAACTTGAATGGGAAATTTCCTCATATTACAATGATTGACTATATCAAAAATATTCACAAGTTCCTCATGAAATCTCCTTTAACGTAAATTTTCCACTTAATTTGATTTTTTCTCTGGCTTTATGCATATAACTCTCATTAATGTACTTACAAATTTCGATGCTCAGAAATTACGGGAATTTGAATGGACAATCAAATATTTAAATTATATATGTCATGAAACTAAATAGCATGTATTAATATGTAAATTTAATATGAAGATTTTCATTTTTTAGGTGCAATAAGCTCATCACGTTTTTTTGAAAGGAACAAGGGTGCCAGGTGGGAATGACCCGAGGGCTGTGCTTGTAGACTGTTACAACATGCACTGAAGTTTAATGTTTGGAGAACTTTTAGGGTGTGGGAGGAGCATAAATATCCCAAGTGTCATTGTGGGGGCTTTGTGATGCAGTCCATGCCTAGGCAGGATGTCAAGCAGGCCCAACTCCAATAAGAAAATCATCTTTGACTATTAAATCTCAAGTTACAGGTTTGCTGAAAATTAAATAGTCCTTGAATAGCTATTGAAACTTAGCCAATGATGTTATTTTTAATAATATAATTCCATTTTTATAAATATCATGTCCAAAAACTTTGGTGAACATAATATGAGTAGGGATGTTGGATTAGATAGAGAAGAACTAGTTTATTTTGTATACATATTTAGTTTTAATCAAACAATAATGACTAAGTTGATCCTCCAACCCTTTTTTTTATAACTAACCCGTATGAACATATTACCATAATTCCAAGCGTCTAACCTTCCCAAGAAAACCGTCTAAATGTCAATTTTACTGTCAATATGAACATATAACCATAATTTTGTTTATACTTTTTAACTTTCACCTAAAATAATTCATATCAATCATTTCTATGAAAAAATAGGTTTTTAGCCAAATTATGCTGCTTTATGTAATTATTTACATGGAGAGGATCAGACGGAAAATACAGGGTTAATCAAATGATTAACTGTCTTAAAATGCATCCAGATGTATAAAAGAATTTCTACATAATAAAATATTTGAATTCATGAAACGATGGGCAGAAGCTGATAGCCAGCTGGCTTCCACTGAAAAATTGACAAATGTTTGGCTCCTCTTGGGTCCTTGATTCAAACCCCACAGCCTTTCTCATTAGATTATCAATTCATATATTGTGATTGACGATGATAATAATATTTATTGGAACATCATTGATGGTTGACATTGATGATGGGCTATGACAGATGGCTTACATTTTCGGTTAAGGTTTGTCATGAGTTTCAAATTAAACTTTGTCAGAGTGAGAGAGAAGGATGGATAGAGGTAGACATAGAGAGAGAGATAGCTACAGAGAGAGAGATAGAGAGAGGTAGAGAGAGAGAGAACAAGAGAGAGATATAAAGATGAGAGAGAGAGACCAAGAGAGAGAGGGAGAGAGGGAGAGAGACAGCGAGAGAGAGACACACACAAATAGGGAGAAGAAGAGAGATAGTGTGAGAGACTTAGAGAGAGATGCACAGAAAGAGAGAGACAGAGAGAGAAAGAGAGAGAGAGGCACAGAAAGAGGGAGATAGAGAGAGAAAGAAAGAGAGAGGCACAGAAAGAGGGAGACAGAAACAGAAAGAGGGAGAGAGGAATGGAAAGAGAGAGAAAGAGCGTGAAAGAGAGAGATACAGAAAGAGAGAGACACAGAAAGAGAGAAACAGAGAGAGACAGAGGGAGAGAGAGACAGTGAGAGAGAGGCATATAAACAGAGAGACAAAGAGAGAGATATAGAAAGAGAGAGACACATAAAGAGAGAGATACAGAAAGAGAGAGACACAGAAAAAGAGAGATACAGAAAGAGAGACACAGAGAAACAGAGCGATAGAGACACATAGAGAGATACAGAAAGAGAGAGAGAGAGACAGTGAGAGAGAGGCATATAAACAGAGAGACAAAGAGAGAGATATAGAAAGAGAGAGACACATAAAGAGAGAGATACAGAAAGAGAGAGACACAGAAAAAGAGAGATACAGAAAGAGAGACACAGAGAAACAGAGCGATAGAGACACATAGAGAGATACAGAAAGAGAGAGACACAGAGCGATAGAGACACATAGAGAGATACAGAAAGAGAGAGACACAGAAAGAGAGAATGAGAGAGACAGAGAGACAGGGCGAGAGAGACACAGAGAGAGAGAGATACAGAAAGAGAGAGAGAGAGAGAGAGAGAGAGAGAGAGAGAGAGAGAGAGAGAGAGAGAGAGAGAGAGAGAGAGAGAGAGAGAGAGAGAGAGAGAGAGAGAGAGAGAGAGAGAGAGAGAGGGAGAGAGAGAGAGAGAGAGAGAGAGAGAGAGAGAGAGAGAGAGAGAGAGAGAGAGAGAGAGAGAGAGAGAGAGAGAGAGAGAGAGAGAGAGAGAGAGAGAGAGAGAGAGAGAGAGAGAGAGAGAGAGAGAGAGAGAGAGAGAGAGAGAGAGAGAGAGAGAGAGAGAGAGAGAGAGAGAGAGAGAGAGAGAGAGAGAGAGAGAGAGAGAGAGAGAGAGAGAGAGAGAGAGAGAGAGAGAGAGAGAGATAAAACTAGCAAGGCCCCAGGTGTGTTCACCACCTTCTCCCCCGTTGTCCACCACCAATACCCCTGGGCTTCCTCACAAACTTGGAAGCCCGGACAACCCTAACGCCATGCCCACTCACCTCGCACCCTCTCCATTCCCCTTTTCGGCAACTCCTCTCCGTCAACTCCACTCGTATCCTGTGGCTCCTTGCCTTCAGTGACCTCTCCAAATGAGCTCTCCTCCTCCTCCTCTCCCTCTCCCATGACAACGATGACGAGAACGATGTCGACTCCTTCTGACGATACACACTCTCTCTAGAACCGGAGAAGATGCCCACACGGTACTCCTCATCTCTCTCCTCCTCTTCTCCCTCCATGGCCATGGACTTGTTCATCTTCCTTCTTCTCATCGCCCGCCGGAGAGAGACAACTCCTCTCTCGCAGCAAGAAGCAGAGGCTGAGCAGAAGGCTCTCAGCATCTTCCCTGCCGCTCCTCCCAAGCATCCGAATACTCCGGCCTTGAACAGTAGATATATGAACACCAGCACTGAAAGAGAGAGATATAGATAAAGGGCTGAGAGATGAGGATATTTTTTAATCTGAACTGGTTTGGGGACGGATGATGGTTTGGGACAGAAGAAATGGGCCTCCCTGTCTGAGGAGCTACGATGGAACGGATGACAGATGGATGGTAGATGATTAAAATTGAGTTTAATTGAGCGGAGTTTGATGATGGGGTGGATGGTTGGACGATTAAAAATTAGAGTGATTGAGTGGCGGATGGATGATGGATGATATAAAGTATACTAATTGAGCTTAGTTTGATGATGGGACGGATGGTGGGATGATTGAAATTTGTACTAATTGAGAAGTGTTTGATGATGGAATGGATGGTGGAGGGATTGCAATTTAGACTAAATGATTAGAGTCTTGATGATGGAATGGATGATGGGACAATTGAAAGATACTAGTTGGGAGGATTTGGATGACGGGACTGATGATGGGATGATTAAAACTTAGACTTATTGAGTGGACTTTGATGATGGGATGGATGGTGGGATGATTAAAACTTAGACTTATTGAGTGGAGTTTGATGATGGGATGGATGGTGGGATGATTAAAACTTAGACTTATTGAGTGGAGTTTGATGATGGGATGGATGGTGGGATGATTAAAACTTAGACTTATTGAGTGGAGTTTGATAAAGGGATGGAGGGCAGGAAATTTAAAAGTAAACGAATTAAGTGGAGTTTAATGATGGGACAGATGGTGGGACGATTTGAATCTGGACTAATTGATCAGAGTTTGACACAGGAATGGAGGGGGATTACAAATATCAAATATACTAATTGAGTGGAGTTTCATGATGGGACAGACGGTGGGACTTTCAAAAGATAGACTACTTGAGTGGAGTTTAATGATGGGATCGATGGTGGAAGGTTTACTAATATAACATATATTTGTTGAGAATACTTTGATGATGGGACAGATGGTGGGAAGATTAGAAGTTAGACTAATTGGGCAGAGTTTAATGACTGGATGAAAGGTGGGAAGATTAAAAGCAGACTTGTTCAGTGGAGTTTAATGATGGGATGAATGGTGGGGGGGGGGTGATAAACTAGACTAGATGAGCGGAGTTTGATGAAGGAAAATATAATGAGATGATAAATTTGATTAATTGAGTGGAGTTTGATGATAGGAGGGATGCTAAAACATAGTTTAATCAGGCAGAATCATGGGACTGATAATTAAAAATAGATTAGTTGCCACAGTTAGACTAGTTAAGTGGAGTTTGATGATGGGCTGGATGGTGGGATGATTAATAATAAACCAGTTGGGAAAAATTTTATGATTGGACAAACAAGGGGACACTTAAACATTTGAATAATTGGAGTTTCAAAAGTTAGACTACCTGAGTGGAGTTTGATGATGGGATCGATGATGTGATGCGTGGTTGGGATGATAAGAACTAGACTAGTGGAGTAGAGTTCAGTGACAGAACTAATGATTAAATATATACTAGTTAAGATGGAGTTTACTGATGGAATGGACGGGGGGACAATTGATATTGAGTAGAGTTTGGTGAGATGCAAGAAAAACTTTGAAGACAACAAGAAAATCAGAACACATGCCCACATAATAAATATACAGGATATATCGACAGGCAGAGAGACTTCAGAGTATTGATCTAGTGTCCAAGATAGAATAAAGATAGGATTAACAAGGATATGATTCATTTAATGGCTGAGATTAAATGTCTAAGCAGAGAACAACATGACAGAACATTGACAACTGGAAGATACATGAACTGTTCTATGAATACCACTAATCTGAACCAAAACTAGTAGGGATCGATAAATATTTCATTATCATTATTCTCTGCCTCATTTCTCCTCCCTCCATCTCTCCCTCTCCCTCTATTTCTTTTTTTTTCTTCTCCATCTCTCTCGTCCTGTCCGTCAATCTGGTGTCTCTCGGCCTCTCCTCTCTCTTTGTCTCACTGTGGCGACCTCTTTATATGTTTCTGTCTGCATGTCTAACTCTCTCTGGCTCTCTCTATATCTATAGGTCTCTATCACTCTCTGTCTGACTATCTCTCTCTCTCTTTGGTTCTCTCTCTATGTCTATCTGTTTATCTCTCTCTCTCTCTCTATGACTCTCTCTGTCTCTGCCTGTCTATCTCTCTTGGTTCTATCTCTAAATCTACTTGTCTCTCTGTGTCCATCTCTCTGCCTGTCTGTTTGTATTTATTTCTCTCCGTGACTCTATCTATATCTATCTGTCTCTCCCCGTGTCTCTGGCTGTCTATCTATCTCTCTCTTTGTAGCTCGCCCTAAATCTATCTGCGTCTCTCTATGTCTATCTGTCTGTCTATCTCTCTCTCTCTAGCCCTCTCTATATCTTCCTCTGTCTGTTTGTCTATGTCTCTCTGTTTGGATCTATCTTTATATATCTATATGTCTCAAATTCTGTCTATGTCTCTCCTTATAGCAGCTAGTTCTCTCTCTCTATCTCTCTCTCTCTCTCACTCTCTATTTCTCTTTTCTCCTTTCTCAGACATCTCTTTGCCACTAGAACTCAATAAAGCAGAGGAAAGAGAAAAAGATGAAGTATTAGAGGATGATCACTGACCAAGGTAGAAGAGGAAGAGCACAGCGACGAGTTTGAGCAGGTTGGCAACGCAAAAATGCTCGATGTAGCAGATGAAATCCCACGTCGACCCACACGTAGGCCTTAATTGTTTTGTCAAATTCCAGGAGAGATAGAAAAGTTAGGGTTTGATAATGTGTGAAAGAGATAGAGAGTTAAAGTGGGAGAGAGATAGAGAGTGAGAGAGATATATGGAGTTAGAGTGAGAGATAAAGAGTTAGAGTGATAGAGAGAGAGAGTAGAGAGTGTGTGGGAGAGATAGAGAGTGTGAGAGAGAGATAGAGAGAGATAGAGAGAGAGATAGAGAGAGAGATAGAGAGAGAGATAGAGAGAGATAGAGAGAGATAGAGAGAGATAGAGAGAGAGATAGAGAGAGATAGAGAGAGAGATAGAGAGAGATAGAGAGAGATAGAGAGTGAGAGTGAGAGAGAGAAAGAGGGAGTGAGAGTGAGAGAGAGATAAAGAGTGAGAGAATGAGAGACAGATTGAGAGTAAGAGAGAGAGAGAGATAAGAGAGATAGAGATAGAGAGTGAGAGAGAGAAAGGGTGAGAGAATGAAGAGAAAAAAGAGTATATGAGAGAGAGATAAACATGCAGTTAGGCCTGAAGGTTTTAGTCAAACTGGAGAGAGAAAATATGGGTTTTAATAGAGGCCGATGGACAGAGAGAGAGAGAGTGAGGCAGACATATGGATAGATTGATAGATAAAGAGAGAGTGTGTCTGTGACGAAGAAAGAGAGAAATCTGCACGTAGACTGGAAGGTTTTGGTCAAATGGAAGAGAGGGAAAATTAAGTTTTCGATAGAGAGAGAGAAACCTGGACGTAGGCTTGAAGGTTTTCGTCCAATTTGAGGACAGAGAAAATTAGGATTGCGATAGAAAGAGAGAGAGAGAGGAGAGGGACAAGCCTGTCCGTAGGTTTGAAGGTATTCGTCAAACTGTAGGAGAGAGAAAATAAGAGTTTCGATAGAGAGACAGGGAGAAAGAGATACAAATTGAAAGAGAGAGAGAGAAAGAGATACACATTGAAAGAGAGAGAAAGAGAGTAAGAGGGAGAAAGTAAGAGAGTAAGAGAGAGAGTAAGAGAATAATAAGAGAAGAGAGTGACAGAGAGTAAGAGAGAGTGAGAGAGACTAAGAGAGAGTGAGAGAGTAAGAAAGAGAGAGGAAGAGAGACAGAGAGAGAGAGAGAGAAAGAAAAAAGACTGCACGTAGGCCTGAAGGTTTTCGTCAACTTTTAGGAGAGAAGTTTGGGGTTTCGTACAAAGAGAGAGAAAGAGATAGAAAGAGGAGGAGGGAGAGAAACCTGTACGTAGACCTGAAGGTTTCCGTCAATTTGTAGGAGAGAGAAAATAAGGGTTTCGAGAGACGCAGAGAGAAAAAGAGATAGAAATTGAAGTAGAGACATGGGGACAGAGAAAGAGCGAGAGAAAAACAGATGGAGATAGAGAGAGAGAGGGAAAAAAGAGACAGAGATTGAGCGAGATAGATAGATAGACAGAGATATCGAGAGATAGAGCGAGATAGAGAGAGAAAGAGCGATATAGATAGATAAAAATAGAGAGAGATAGAGCGAGATAGATAGATAGATATAGAGAGAGATAGAACGAGATAAATAGATGGAGACAGAGAGAGAGAGATAGAGCGAGATAGATAGATATAGAGAGAGAGATAGAGCGAGATAGATAGAGATAGAGAGAAATAGAGCGAGATAGATAGAGATAGAGAGAAATAGAGCGAGATAGATAGAGATAGAGCAAGATAGATAGAGATAGAGAGAAAGCTAGAGTGAGATAGATACGGTTAGAGAGAGAGAGATTGAGTGAGATAGATACATGTAGAGAGAGATAGATAGAGATAGAGGGATATAGGTGAAGAGAGAGCGAGACAGAGAGACGGAGATTGAGATGGAGATGGAGATAGAGATCGAGAGAGAGAGAGAGATATCGAGAGAGAGAGAGAGAGAGAGAGAGAGAGAGAGAGAGAGAGAGAGAGAGAGAGAGAGAGAGGGGAAATAAAACCTGCAGGACTTGCCGGAGAGGAAATCGAGGGGGGCTTCGAGGACGTTGCCGACGGCGTGGATGACGCCGGAGAAGAACGATTGGATGACGTTCCCCATCCCCTGGACGACGCCTCTGCTCTCGACTTCTCTATTTTCATTCCTTCCTCATCTTTCCAACAGCAAAAAACAGAAACAGAGATCTGTGCGACGATGAAGAACACTTTACAGTAATAATGCATGTATATATATTATTCATAAACCAACCGTTTGTTTTAACCGTCGTTTTACGCAGGCCATCGCCGTTGGATTTTAGGGTGAAATATAGACGCATTTTTTATTTGGATTTTGATTGGTGGATCGGTTTTGCAGGGTTGAGTCATAAAAGAAATCTATATTATGAAACTAAATTCTAGAGTACACTGAGGTAGATACATTGTTGATAGGATTTATATTAGGTGAAGTAAATAGATGGGACATATTGCTTTTAAGTTAATCGGCTTCTCAACAACGTCATTAACCAATTATAGTTAGATGGATTATATCATTTATTTTGATTATATTTGATGAATACACATAAACCTGAAATAATAGAGGTTCTCATTCTGACCAAAATAAAGACCTAGTTTTGCTTTCTCTCTGTGTCCAGGACAAGCTACTTCATCCGTTCCCTGCATGGATTTGGTGGTTTGATCCAACCAACAATACGACAGCTAGAGAATAATTATTTTATTTGCATGAATGGCATATCATATAGTCAGACAGATATTAATATGCAAAATTGTGAGAAACTTCAAGGAAAACCAACACAACAAAATTGGTATGGGAATTTTTGGGGATTCTTTTTAGCAGGCTCATCATAATCAGATCGAAAAGTACTAGATTGGTTTCATGCTCCAAGGAATTTTCAGCAGTTATTGAATTGATTGGATACCATAAACAAGAAAATGTTCCATTTATTGTGGTTTATCGTATCTTCTCAATTTCTAGGAAGGGATATGACAATGTGTTTTCTTACCCTAAAAGGTCTTCCTTGCATTTATTATTTAAATATTAAAATTAAGTTGAAGAAAGTTTCCACTTAAACTTGGTATTAACCTCATCGCCAAATCAAGTTTACTATGAGTAAAAAATTCATTTCCAGAGAGGAATGGTATTATTTAGAACAAATATATTACTCACTCATACCATTCTTCAATAGCACATTTGTAACTGCCATCTTTTATGATAACGAGTAGTGATATAAGTATACACTTTTCTGAGGCTACATTGGCAATCCCATAAGGTTCAAGATTTACCCAACTTGTCAATGAATGCTAAATTTAAGCACCATATTGAAATATCCAGTTATAGCCAAATTCGACATCAATGTTGAGAAAAATAGAAAAGATGATTATTCTCTTTCCAAATTACGCAATTTAGTGAATAGAATTTAAAGAAAGTTACTAAGGCTAGAAAAAAGTTAACAAATGTACATTTCAAGTAAAATTAATTCTTCAAGACTGGAAAGCTAATATTCAAATTACAGAGAAAAAAAGAAACATGCGAGGATTGAACAAGTTTCCAATATATATAACGGGCATCAAATAATGAGCAAGTTTTCAAAATATTATTTTCTTTATACACTCTTTACATTAGTGAATGAATTTAAAAGACGTTGTCTAATGCAAAAAAATGGAGAAATGCGCATCCCAAGAAAAAACTAATTCTTCTTAATTGGAAAGCTAATATTCAAACTAAAGAGAAAAATAAGAAACATGATATTAATTAGCAAGTTTCCTACATATATAACGGCCAACATATAACGTGCAAGTTTGCAAAATATTATTTTATTTTCTTTGTAAAATCTTTACATAATTTTATGGATTTTAAAAATAGCTCGATAATGCTTAAAAATAACTCCAGAAATGTACATCCCAAGTAAAAATTAAATCTTCAAATTTGGAAAGTTAATTTTCGAATTAAATGCAAAAAAACAAGAAAACAGGAGATGAATGAGCAAGTTTCAAATATATTTAAGGGGTAACCTATGATGAGCAAGTTTGCATAATATAATTTTATTTATAAATTATTTACACACGTGAATGATTTTACAATAAGCTCACTAATGCTGACAAGGACTCGAGAAATGTACATCCCAAGTAAAAAATAAATCTTCTAAATTGGAAAGCTAATATTCAAAGTAGAGAGAAAAAAAAGAAAGAGGAGATGACTAAGCAAGTTTCCGATTTATATGAGGGGCAACATATAAGGAGAAAGTTTCCAAAATATTATTTTTCTTTGTAAATTCTTTACATGCGGGGATAAATTTAAAAGAATCTCGCGTGTGCTAAAAGCAAAACGAGAAATTTATATTCCAAAGATAAACGAATTCTCCAAAATTGGAAAGCTAATATTCAAATTAGAGAGAAAAATATGAAACAGGAGATGAATAAGCAAGTTTCGGATTTATATAAGGGGCAACATATAACGATCAAGTTTCCAAAATATTATTTTCTTTTGTTTGAAAACTCTTGACACTAGTGAATGAATCCAAAAGAAACTGGCTAGAGCTGAAAAAAAAGTCGACAACTGCATATCCCAAGTAAAAACGAATTTTTGAAAATCGGAAAGTTAATATTCAAATTACAGGAAGAATAAGAAATAGGAAATGATTGAGCAAGTTTCCAGTATATATATACATAACAGGCAACAAGTAATAAATAGAAGCAGACGAACGACGGAGGGAAAGCTTTCGTTAATAAGCGGTGAGGGAAAGCCTTCGTTAGTAACCGCACCGGCGGCTGTTGCCGCTCGTTTTTAAATACCCGACTCTCAGTCTCTCTTTAGCCAGTTTTGAACTCAGTTCTCATTCTCGCTCTCTATCTCTGATCGTCTCCTCCGGAGGTTGATCTCTGCGTCGTTTTCTCTCTCGATCTACCTCGATAGATATCAATCAGTCTGGCTGTATCTATCAGTCTCGCCTACTATCGATATATATCGTTGTCTGTGTATATGTATATAAATAGCCATGTCCTGACCTGTCATGGCATGAACTGCCAGTTCTGAACTCCGTTGTCATTCTAGCTCTCTATCTCTGATCCCGAGAACTGTCAGAATGGGAGTGGCGGCAGCAGACCACCATCAGAAGGACGAGAACAGCCCCGACAACGACCAGCACCACGTCCTTCACGCTGAGCCCCTTCTTCTTCCTCTTCAACAACCATCTCTCCCTCGCCGATGAGGGCGAGGGAGAGATGGTTGTTGAAGAGGTAGAGGGCTTTGAGGTTGGGGATGAAGGCGAGGGAGAGATGGTTGTTGAAGAGGTAGAGGGCTTTGAGGTCGATTGCAGTATGTTTTTTCAGAGGGGATGTGGCCTTTTAGGGTTCATCAAAGAGATTCAAGCGCATGGTGTCTATGCCAGCCTCAGAATCAAGCTCTAAATGGAATCTGAATGGAAGTTCGGGTAAGAAATCTTGTAGTTTTAAGTAATTGCTGATAATTTTAGTATTCAATTCTTCATCATCTGTATTTGCTTCTCTATGTATACGTAGCTGCATCTCTCTCTTTCTATTTAATTATTTGTCTTTTGATTAGTCTATCAATCGCTCTATTTATATATCTAGCTATCTCTGTCATTTTTAATTGTGTTCTTATACCAATCTGATATATCTAAGTCTGTCTAAATACATATATTGATGTCTATCTAGTGATCGCTTTCTATCTCCCTGGTATCTCTCGCTCTATCTAATCGTTTAGCTATATCTCTCTAGCTATACTTTCTGTCGATCTCTCTTTTTAACCAGCTATCGAGCTAGCCAGCCACTCGCTGTTTATCTGTACGTATTGTTTATTTACCTCTCTCCACCTACTAGCCAACCTATCTATCTAATGAGATAACAATCTCCCTCTATATATTTTTTAATTTATTTCTCTCTAACTACCAACCTATCTATCCAGATAGTAATATCTTATTTTATTACTTATTTATCTGTCTCTTACTATCTATCTATCTATCCAGCGATTTATAATTATCTATCTCTATCAAACTATCTATCTAGCTATCGTACCCTAACCATCTATCTTTATAGCTATCTACTCTATATGCCAATCTATGTATCTAGATATCTTGCTCACTTTCTACTTATCTAGATATCCCTTTTGATCTATCTACCTATCTTCTGAGCTATTTCTGTGTGTAGATGTTTTTTTTGCAGATATGGCGGTATTTTATTCAGAAAGCCAAGGAGGGAGAACTCAACGTGATTCAGACAGAGTGATAGATAGAAAGTGAGCAAGATATCTAGATACATAGATTGGACCCACACGGGCCTCTTAAGGGACAGGTAGGGTTTCTTCTAGTGGATATTTAGCATGCACTTAATTTCCAATCTCAATTGCAGTATGTTTCTGAATTGAGGATATGATGTTGTGGAGTTCATCAAAGACATTCAAGCGCAGGGTCTCGACGCCAGCCTCATAAGCAAGCCCTACATGGATACTAAATGGAAGTTCGGGTAAGAAATCTTATCGTTTTAAGGAATAGATGATAATTTCAAAATTAAATTGTTCACTATCTATTCTTATATTTTTATGTATATGTTACTGCATCTCTGTCTCGCTTAATTTATTTTTCTATCTATTGATCAGTCTGTCAATCGCTCTATGTATATATTGCTATCTTTGTCGCTTTAAATTGTGTTATATCTACCAATCTGATATATCTATGCCTCTCTAAATACATATATTGATGTATATCTAGCGATTGCTCTCTATCTATGTGATATATGTATGTCTCTCTAAATAAACACTCGCAGTTTATCTCCTCTTATTTTTTGTTTATCTCTCTCGAACTACTAGCCAACCTATCTATCAACCTATCTAGACAACAACATCCCTCTTTTTACATTCTATTTCTCTTTCTCTAACTACTAACCTATCTATCTAGACAGCAGTATCTCTTTTTTTATTTTTTATCTTTCTCTTATTATCTATCTATTCAGCTATCTCTAACTATCTATGTCTATATAACTATCTATCTAGCTATCTTACTCTAACCATGTATTTATATAGCTATCTACTCCTGATGCCAATCTATATATCTAGATGCCTCGCACACTTTCTTCTTATCTAGCAATCCCTCTGGATCTAGGTACCTTTCTCCTTAGTTATTTCTCTTTCTAGCTGTTTTTTTGCAGATGTGGCGGTATTTGATTCAGAAAGCTATTTCAAAAAAAAATTTTGATTCAGAAAGCCAAGGAGGGAGAGCTTGACGCGATCCAGACCTACATTTTATGGAACCTACATTGCCCTCTTCGAGGACGAGTAGGGTTTTCTTGTAGCGGATATTTAACATTCACTTAATTCCCAATCTCAATCAAAGTATGTTTTTTAAGGGGGATATGATCTTGTAGGGTTCATCAAAGACAATCAAGCGCAAGGTCTCTATGCCAGCCTCATAATCAAGCCCTAAATGGAATCTGAATGGAAGTTCGGGTCAGAAATCTTCTTGTTTTAGGTAATCGATGTTTATTTCAATATTTGATTGCTTAGTATCTGTTCTTCGGTCTTTATGAATAACTCACTGTATCTCTCTCTCTCTCTATTTATTTTTCTGTCTATTGATCAGTCTATCAATCACTGTATATGTATATCTAGCTAGCTTTGTCCTTTTTATTTGTTTTCTATCTACCAATCTTGTATATCAAAGTCTCGCTAAATACATTTATTGATGTATATCTAGCGATCACTATTTATGAATTGGGTATCTCTAGCTCTATCAATCTTAGTGTGTATCTCTATCTCTCCCTGTATACATTCTGTCTATCCCTCTTTTTAACCATCTATCGACCTAGCTCGCTACTCGCTGTTTATCTCTACTTTTTTTTGTTTATGTCTCTCTAACTACTAGATAACCTATCTTTCTATCTATCGAGAAAACATCCCTCTTTTTACTTTTCATTTATTTCTCTCTAACTAGTAACCGATCTATCTAGATAGGAATTTCTCTGTTTTTATTTTTTATTTATCGGTCTCTAACTATCTATCTACCCAGCGATCTCTAACTAGCTATCTCTACCTAACTATCTATTTAGTTATCTTACTCTAACCATCTATCTATATAGCTATCTACTCTATATGCCAATCTATCTATCTAGATATCTTGCCCACTTTCTGCTTATCTAGCTATCCCTCGCGATCTATGTACCAATCTCCTTAGCTATTTCTCTCTCACTATTTTCTTGCAGATGTGGCGGTATTGGATTCAGAAAGTTAAGGAGGTAGAGCTCGACGGGATCCAGACCTGGATTGTCTCGAACCTACACGGGTTTCTTCAGAGTCAGGTAGGGTTTTTAGAAGCGGATAATCTACATGCGCTTAATTTCCAATCTGAATTGCAGTATGTTTTTTAAGGGGGGATATGATCTTGTAGGGTTCATCAAAGAGAGTCAAACGCACGGGGTGTACGCCAGCCTCAGAATCAGGCCCTACATGGGATCTGAATGGAAGTTTGGGTAAGAAATCTTATCTTTTTGAGGAATAGATGTTAAATTCAAGATTAAATTGTTTACTTTCTGTTCTTAGGTCTCTATGTAAATCTAACTGCATCTCTCTCTCTATTTTTTTTCTGTCTATTAATCAGTCTTTCAATTACTCAATGTATATATCTAGCTATATCTGTCATTCTAAATTGTATTCTATCGACCAATCACATATACCTAGTGCCTTCACTCTCTATCTATGTGGTATCTCTCGCTTTAACTATCTAAGAGTCTAGCTCTATCTCTCTCTATATATACTTTTTGACTATTTTTTTTCACCATTTATCGATCTAGCTAGTTCCTCGCTCTTTATCTCTACTTATTTTTTATTTATCTCTCTCTAACTACTAGCCAACTTATCTATCTATCTTGATAATGATATCCCTCTTTTTATTTTTTTAATCTCTCTCTAACTACCAACCAATCTATCCAGTTAGCAATATCTCTTTTTTTTTCATCTCTCTCTAACTATCTATCGACCCAGTGACCTCTAACTAGCTATCTCTATCGAACTATCTATCTAGCTATCTTACTCTAACCATCTATCTATATAGCTATCTACTCTATATGCCGATCTATCTATCTAGATATCGCGCCCACTTTCTTCTTACCTATCTACTCTAGATGCCAATCTATCTATCTAGATATCTTGCACACTTTCTACATATCTAGCTATCCCTGTCGATCTATGTACCTATCTCATTATCTATTTCTCTCTCTAGGTGCTTTTTCGCAAGGGTGGTATTTGATTCAGAAAGCCAAGGAGGGAGAGCTCGACGCGATCCATACCTACGATTTCTGGAACCTACATGGGCCACCTCAGGGACAGGTAGGGTTCTTTTGTCACCAATATTCAACACGTACTTAATTCCCACTCTCAATTGCAGTATGTTTTTTTAAGGGGGGATATGATCTTGTAGGGTTCATAAAAGAGATTCAACCACAGGGTCTCTAGGCCAGCTTTAGAATCCGGCCCTACATGGAATCTGAATGGAAGGTCGGGTAAGAAATCTTATCGTTTTAAGGAATAGATGATAATTTCAAGATTTAATTGTTCATTATTTTTTGTTCTGTCTCTATGTATATCTAACTGCATCTCTCTCTCTCTATACTATTTTTTTCTGTCTATTGATCAGTCTATCTATCACTCTACGCATATATCTAGCTATCACTGTTATTTTTAAATGTGTTCTATCTACCAATCTCATATATCTATGTCTCTTTAAATACATATCTTCATGTATATCTTGCAATCGCTCTCGATCTATTTGGTATCTCTCACTCTATCTATCTAATCGTTTAGCTCTATCTCTGTCTATCTCTTTTTTTATTAATCCATTGATGTAGGTAGTTACTTCCTCTTTATCTTTACTTATTTTTTGTTAAACTATCTCTAACTACTAGCCAACCCATTTATCTATCTTTATAATAAAATCCCTCTTTCTTTTATTTATCTTTTTCGAACTACCAACCTATCTATTTAGATAGCATTATCTATTTTTTTTATATTTTTTATCTGTCTGTAACTATCAATCTATCCAGTGATCTGTAATTTTCTATGTCTATGTAACTATCTATCTAGCTACATAGCTATCTTCTATTGATGCCAATCTAGCTATATAGCTATCCCTATCAATCTATCTGCCTATCTCCTCTGCTATTTCTCTCTCTAGCTTTTTTTTGCAGATGTGGCGGTATTTGATTCATAAATACAAAGACAGAGAGCTCGACGCGATCCAGACCTACGTTTTCTGGAACCCACACGGGCCTCTTCTGAGATAGGTAGGATTTTTTTTTGTAACAGATATTCAACAAGTAGGGTTTCTAAGGGGCAGTGTGTTTTTTAAAGGGGGATGTGATCTTGTAAGGTTCATCAAAGAGATTCAAGCGCCAGGGCTCTACGCCAGCCTGAGAATCAGGCCTTACATGAAATCTGACTAAAAGTTGGGGTAATATATGTTTCTTTTTTTCAGAAATAGATGTTAATTTCAAGAATAAATTGTTATTATCCGTTCTTTTAAATCTAACACTATATCTCTCTCTCTCTATTTAATTTATGTCTATTGATCAGTCCATCAATCGCTGTATGTATATATCTAGCTATCTCTGTCATTTTTAATTGTGTTCTATCTACCAGTCTGATATATCTATGTCCCTCTAATTACATATATTGATGTATATGTAGTGATTGCTCTCTATCCATGTGGTATATCTAGCTCTATCTATCTAAATGTTTGGCTCTATGTGTCTCTCTCTATATTTTCTGTCTATTTCTCTTTTTAACCATCTATCGATCTAGCTAGCTACTAGGTCTATATCTCTACTTATTTTTGGTTTATCTATCTCTAACTACTAGTCAACGTATCTATCTATCTAGATAACGATATCCATCTTTTTATTTATTATTTATCGTTCTCTAACTCCCAACCTATCTACCTAGATAGTAATATCTTTTTTTTATTTTTATTGATCTGTCTCTAAAAAGCTATCTATCCAGATATCTCCAACTATCTATGTCTATCTAACTATCTATCTAGCGATCTTACTCTAACCATATATCTATATGGCTATCTACTCTAGATGCCAATCTAAATATATAGGTATCTCACTCAGTTTCTACTTATCTAGCTATCCCTGTCGATCTATCTACCTATCTCCTTAGAAATTGCTCTCTAGCTGTTTGTTTGCAGATGTGGTGGTATTTGATTAAAAAAAGCCAAGGAGTAAGAGCTCGACGCGATCCAGACCTACATTTTCTCGAACCTACACTGGCCTCTTCAGAGACGGGTAGGCTTTTTGTGCAGCAGATATTTCACATTCGCTTAATTCCCAATCTCGATTGCAGTATGTTTTTTAAGGGAGGATATGATCTTTTAGGGTTCATCAAAGAGATTCAAGCGCATGGTCTCTATGCCAGCCTTAGAATCAAGCCCTAAATGGAATCTGAATGGATGTTGGGTAGGAAATGTTATCATTTTTTGGAGTAGATGTTAATTTTCAGATTAAATTACTCATTATCTGTTCTCTCTCTCTCTCTACTTTTTTTCTGTCTATTAATCAGTCTATCTGTCGCTCTACGTATATATATTGCTATCTCTGTCATTCTTAATTGTGTTCTGCCTACCAATCGCATATATCCATGTCCCTCGAAATACATATATTGATGTAGCCTTCACGCTCTATCTTTGTGGTATCTCTCCCTCTAAGTATCTAATCGTTTAGCTCTATCTCTCTCTCTATACTATTTTTCTATCTCTCTTTTTCACTATCTATCATTCTAGCTAGTCACTCCCTCTTTATCTGTACTTATTTTTTGTCTATCTCTCGCTAACTACCATCCAACCTATCTATCTATGTACATAACGATATACCTCTTTTTTTTAGTCTCTCTCTAACTACCAACCTATCTATCTAGACAGAAATCTCTCTCTTTTTTTTTATTCATCTATCTCTTACTATCTATCTACCCAGCGATCTCTAACTTGCTATGTCGACCTAATTATCTATCTATCTATCTATCTATCTATCTATCTATCTATCTATCTATCTATTGGTCTATCTGTCTATCTGTCTATCTATCTATCTATCTATCTATGTATCTATCGATCTATCTATCTGCCTATATCTATCTATCTGCCTATATCTATCTCTCTATACTTTTTTCTATCTCTGTTTTTAAGCATCTACTCATCTAACTAGTTATTCGCCCTTTATCTCTATTTATTTTTTGTTTATCTCTCTCTAACTACTAGCCAACCTGTCTATGTATCTAAATAATGATAACCTCTTTTTTGTTTAACTTTGTCTAACTACCGATCTATCTATCTAGATAGCAATATCTCTTTTTTTATTTTTTTTTATCCGTCTCTTACTATCTATCTATCCAGCTATGTCTAACTATCTATATAGCTATCATACTCTAACCACAAGGGGAAAGGGTGTGAAAATACAAAATGAATGATGATGCAATCATTTGAAATCAACTGAAGAGCACGCAAGTTGCTACCGACAAGGATTGACGGACCTGAAAGACAACACGAGGGGTCTAGGGACTGGACATGCCCCCAATGACCCAAAAATCTGCTCAAATACTGACGAAATGAAAATAAATTTACAACCCTAACATGTCCACCACCTTCGTCGATAGCAGACCCAATTTACACACCAAGAACGAGGTTTTCCCTATCCTCGCGATCGTGGCTAACTCTATGACACTAAGCGCAGACAGAGGAGCATCAGGGACAATAGTAAAACAATAATCAAGCTGATCAAACACACGGGGAAGGGGTGAGAAAGAGTGACATGGAAGAGATTTCTCGAACTACGCAAAAGCAAATTCAAGGGACAGATATGGAACCCGTCGGGAGTGTCTATTGAGGGGCGGTGGTAGTCCAGGCTGGCACAATGAGCGGGTGGTCAGAACTAACCCCAGCCCACGGAAAGACAAAAGATGATCTAGTTGTAGGACGGTCTTGGCGTGGATGGGCGCAGTTTGAGGGCAGTCTTCGCATGGACTAATGCTTTCAGAGGGCAGCCCTGTCATGGATTTATTGAGAGTCCAAGGGACACCTTAGTTGTCAGTCAAGCAGGTCTTGAGGACCAGGCGAATGCCCAAGGGGCGGCCGTTAAACCCGCGACCCGATCGTCAGTGAGGTAGGGCGACATTGTCCATCGGCGGCTGGTGAGAGGCCGTTGCGTCCAATTTGCTGTCGTGCGTGGCACCAAGCAGTGACAGATAGTTGGCTACTGGTGGTCGCAGCGATGAATGTGGGGGGAGGTGGCTATGCAAGGCTGCCCCAGGGAATCAGAATGATGGCAGCGGCAGTTGAGGGAGTTGGTAGACAGGCGCAAAGCAGTTGTGTGAGAGGGTCCCAGAGGCTGTGATGCTAGTGACAGAAAGATAGGTCGTCGATAGCAGTGACTTAAGCAGTTTTTCCGGCAGCAATATTGTCTTTGTGGTCGTGAATTAGCGATGGCAGTGATCGATGGGCGGGTGTCGTTCTCAGACTAGTCTAACATAAACAGGAAGATAATCTCCCTAGCAGGGATGGTGGAACTCCAAAGAGAAAAGAAACTCAAATTTTCAACCAAGAAGTCCAAAAAGGCCATTAGGGCATACCATCCGTTATATAGGTAAGGGTGGTTGCCCTAATGGGCCACTTACGGGAACTGTCCAAAGAGAGACATTCCCCTCATGGCCTGGATAGAACAAACATAAAACAAAGACAACGGAGCCCCAAACACGGGGGGCATAAAAGGTCCATTCAGACAAAATGCAAAAACAAACAAACTGTCAGGACCATTCGTCAAGCCATGTACTTGAAGCTTGGGTCCTTCGCGTCAGCCCAGGCTCCACAATGCGGCTGCTGATGACCTCATGCTAGGTCTTCTCGATGGTCCATCATCGATGATCGTGCAGGCTTTCTAGACTGGGCTGATTTCAAACGACAACTCAATCGTTATTTCAACATCAACCCTCTTGTGGCGTATCATCACCTCGTTCACCTTCAATGGACCGGGACGGTGGACGAATTGATAGCCTCTTTCATGGATCTCATGGGTTACCTACTCGCCCTCATTGACAACACTGCAGTGCATGCCCTACACGCCCCCCCTCCACCCCGTTGTATGTGTCGAGGTAAAGCGTCTCCTGCCCAGGACTACTGACAAGTTGATTGCTTGTTCCATCGAAGTGGAATCTACCCTTGTCGAGTTACAAGATCAAGGGGACCACCAACCAGAGCAGCCGTTGCGTTTCCTTGAAGAGGTGCCTCCTCGATTTCCCCCTTATGTATCAGGAAACCCTCGAGCTGGGAGAGACCGGGTACCTCCAACACGTTGCCTACAACTCACGGATGATGAATTTCTTCGCCACTGGGCACAAGGTCTTCGCTTCCACTGCAATGACAAGTTCACGTTGGGGCATCATTGCACGAAGGGCCTCCATATCCACAACTTTACCTATCCACTAGATGATCTAGGACTACGCGATAATGATCCTGCTGTTGTTTTGGACGAGGACCTTCCAGGTCCATGAGCTGTTTTGTTCTCAGCTTGAGGACAAGCTAGTCATTGAAAGGGAGATTATTGATAGGATCCCAAGCCCTCGTTGGGGGCATTATTGTCATTTGAAAATTAAAGGCATCTAGGCCATTCTCTTACCATATTTCTTTAAATAGCACAGCCCTCCTGGGAGGGCAGACTAAAAGTTGATCTTAAGTGATTGTTTGTTTCCCTCCTTTCAACACTTCATATATCCAAGCTCCATCCCCCTCTACAATCCTCCTCCTCGAGATTGTCTCTACCTCACCGTATCTAAAGGCGGCTTGTCCCTGGCCGGTCCCTTCCCCTTCTGCTCGGCCTCTCCCGACCATTCCTGATCTTTCCCTCTCTTTTAGGAACCTCTCTCCATCTGTCCCTCTCATCTATATCGTACATTCATCTATCAGTGAATGTCACGAGATATTGGATCTATCAAGTGCATCCAATTCTAGTTAGAGCGATCGTATCAGTTACCAGGTTGGCACTCTCTTTCATACTCTATTTATTTGGCTTTGTCTCTCTCTCTCTTAATCTCACTTTTTACTCTTATTCTCTCTCCCACCCTCTCAAACTCCTTTTCTTTGTCTTTCTTTACTTCTCTCTCTCTCTCTCTTAATCTCACTCTTTTTTCTCTTATTGTCTCCCCTTCCCTCTCAAACTCTCTTTCTTTGCCGTTCTCTCTTTTTCTCACCTACTCTCTCTCTCCCTCACAAAATCTTTCTTTCTTTCTTTTATTCTCTCTCCCTTCCTCTAAAACTCTTTCTCTCTCTCTCGCTCTCACCTACTCTATATCCCTCTCAAAATCTCTCTTTCTTTCCCTTATTCCCTCTCACTCCGTCTCTAATTCTCTCTTTCTTTATCATATTCTATATCCCTCCCTCTTAAACTCTCTTTCTTTGTGTCTATCACTCACCTACTCTCTATCCCTCCCAAAATCTTCTTTTTTTCTCTATCTCTCTCTCCCTCCCAAAATCTCTTTCTTTCTCTTACTGTCTCTCTCCCTCCCAAAATCTTTATTTCTTTCTCTTATGATCTCTCTACCTGACTATCTTTTTGTTTCTCTCGCTTTCTCTCTCTAACTTTCTTTCACTTACTCTCTCTCGCTCTTAATCTCTCTCTTTTTTGCTTACTCTTTCTCTCCCCATGAGGTCTCTTTGTTTCTCTTTGTCTATCTCTCTTTAACTTACCCTAACTCCCTCTTAATCTCTTTGTTTCTTTGTCTTACTCTCTCTACCTATCTCTCTCTTTGTTTCTCTTACTCACTCTCTATCTACATTGCTTTCAGTTAATATCCCTTTTGACTCTCTCTTAATTTTTGTTATTCTATTTCTCCCTCGCAAACTTTTTCTTTCTATTACCCTCTTGCTCTCTCATCTACTCTCCCCTACTCCCAAAATCTTTCTTTCTGTTACAGTCCCTCCTGCCTGACTCTCTCTTTCTTTCACTTCATTCCCCCCGAACCATCTCTTTCTTTTGTTTTCTTTTATCTCCTTCATGGCCGCCGCCTTGTGGTGAGATCCTTAGCCGATAGCAGCCTCCTAGCGCGCTGCCGACAGACTGTCGATCCCTTTAAAATCCCAGCCATTGTCTTCCAGATCGGCTCTCTCATTTGTGGTGCCGACGATCTTATGGTCTACAGGTCTGGGCCCAAGTCTGGCGTTGACTTCCTGGTTGACCCCTTGACCATGGTGGCCGTATTCTATTCTCTAGAGATGTGTCCTTCTCTCTCAAGGGGAGCAAGGAGAAGGTTCTGCTGAAGTGCGACTTAAAGATGGAATTCTCCATCAGGGATACTGTGGAGCTCCGGTTTTACTCTGACTCGTCATCCGTAGTCCTGTTCCTATTGTTGGTTTCTGTGTTGTCCATGTTCTATAGGGTGGCTGACGATGAGGTCTTTTGCTTTGAGCCATTTATTGAAAGAGATATTGAGGAGAGAGAAGGATAAAGAAATTGAAGGAGAGATCAAGGAGAAATTGAAGAAGAGATCAAGGAGATAGAAATTTATGCATGAAACTCAGAAGCAAGAGCAGAGGCACCTAAGTATAATCTTATATATACCTTTACATAAAAGCAAACTTTATTCTGGTAGAGCTAGTTAAGTAGCCACCTACGTGGGTTCAACTCTTGGAGTGGTAGCCACTTTGTCATCGCTTACATAGATTGTAACACTTCAATTTTTTTGCTGCATAAAAAGTCTTTATAGAAGACTGAATATCATAATGCACACCAAATCATAAAGCCTGGCATTTTACGTAGTAGAATGAAAGCTTGGCTCTATGTTTGAAGAAACAGAAGTGGCTGAGCTTAGAATAGCAGCTCCAGCAGTAAGTGAGTAATTGTGGTAACACGTGAATAAAATCTGAGCAAAGAGGGAAGATGTAGTAGAGAATATTAGTAGAAAAAGAAGCTATATCAAGTTTCATCAGAGCTTTAATCTAACACATAGTGAGAGAGTTCAGACTGAGGGATAGAGAGAGAGATCAAAAGAAAAAAAGGAGGAATCAGTTGATAGAGAGCGAATATAGAGGGAGCGACAGACATAGAGAGAGACAAACACAGAGAGAGCGAATGAGAGTGAGCAAGAGAGGGAGAGACAAAGCGAGAGATCTACAAATGAAGAGAGACACAGCTAGAGAGAGGGAGATAGACAGTGAGAGAGACATCGGCATAAAGAGAGACGCAGGGAGAGATATGGATAAAGAGAGAGACAGTGACATAGAGAGACACAGCAAGAGAGACAGTGATAGATAGAGAGAGAAAGAGAGAGAGAGAGAGAGAGAGAGAGAGAGAGAGAGAGAGAGAGAGAGAGAGAGAGAGAGAGAGAGAGAGAGAGAGAGAGAGAGAGAGAGACAGACAGACAGACAGACAGACAGACAGACAGACAGAAAGACAGAGAGATACAGAAAGACATATAGAGAGACAGAGGGAGACAGAGAGAAAAGGAGAGAGAAAGAGAAACATAAGAGAGAGAGAGAGAAAGGGACAAAGAAATAGAGAAAGAGAGAGGTAGACATAAAGAGAGAAAGATAGAGACATAGACAGAAAGAGATAGAGACAGACAAAGAGACACGGAGATAGAGAAAGAGACATAGACATAAAGAGAGAAATAGAGAGATAGAGAGAGAGGGAGAGAGACAGAGATAAAGTCAGAGAGAGATATATAGAGAAAGAGGCAGAGAGAGTTAGGGAGAGAGTGAGGCAAATTGAGAGCGAGACACATCGAGAAAGGAAACTAGTGTGTACCCATGTGTGTTCATCACATTCTCCATTGTTTTTCACCACCACCACCACCCGTGGGCTTCCTCACAAACTTGAATGCGTGGACAGCCCTAATGTCATGCCCGCTCACTTCACACCCTCCCATTCCTCTTCTCGGCGACTCCTCTCTGTCAACTCCACCCTTATCATGTGGCTCTAGGCCCTCAATCATCTTCTAGATGAGCTCTTGTCATCATCCTCCTTCATCCCTCTCCCACAACGACGATGACAAGAACGACGTTGACTCCCTTTGACGGTACACTCTTTCCAGAACCTGAGAAGATGCCCACGCGGTACTCCTCTTCTCTCTCCTCCTCTTCTCCCTCCATTGCCATGGCTTTCGTCATCTTTCTTTTTCTCATCCCTCACCGGAGAGAGATGATTCCTCTCTCGCAAGAAGAAGTAGAGGCCAAGAAGAAGGCTCTCAGCATTTCCTTGCCACTCTTCCCAAGTATCCAAAGATTCCAACCTTGAACAACATATATATGAACACCAGAACTGAAAGATATAGATATAGATGAAGGGAGGATAGATCAATATATATATATATTTTTATCAGGAGTAGTTTGGGGACCGATGCCGGTTTGGAACACAATAAATGGCCTCCCTTCCTAAGGGATTATGATTAAATTTTAGACTAATTGAGCAGAGTTTGATGATGCGATGGATGGTGGGATAAAAAATTAGACTAATTGAGTGAAGTTTGATAATGGGATGGATGGAGGGATGATTTAAAATTGAACTTATTGAGTGGAGTTTGATGACGGGATGGACACTGGACAACAAAACTATACTGATTGAGTGGAGTTTGATAACGTGATGGAGGTTGGATGATTAAAAGGATACCAATTCAGTGGAGTTTGATGACAGGATGGATGACGCGCTGATTGAAATTTGGACTAATTGAGTGGAGTCTGATAACGGGATGGATGGTAGGGGGATTACAAATTAGAGTAAGTGCACAGATTTTGATGACGGAATAGACGGAGGGATGACTAAAAATATATTAATTGAGATGGATTTGATGACGGGATGGATGATTGGACGATTCTTCCACTAATTGAGCAGGGTTTGATGACAGAATGGATAGTTGGATGACTCAACTAGTTGAGCAGAGTTTGATGATGGGACAAATGGATGACAAACAAGAATAGTTGAGGGAGTATGATGACAAGGTGGATGATGGGACGATCAAAAGTCCAAATAATTGAGTGGAGTTTGATGACAGCATGGATGGTTGGATAATTGAACTAGTTGAATGGAGTTGGATGATGGGACAACCGGTGGGAGGATAATAAACTAGACTAGTTGTGAGAATTTTGATGACGGGGCAGATGATGGGACGATCCAAAGTCTGACTAGTTGTGAGGAGTTTGATAACAAAGTGTATGATTAAACTGGATGTTTGATAAGAGGATGTATGACTATTTTAGTCGGGTGGAATAAGACTACAGCAGTGCAGGTTGATGACAGGACTGATGATTAAAAATAGGTTATTTGACAAGTGTTAGACAAGTTTTTTTTTTTGGGTGAACTGTTTAATGAGATATTAAACAAGAGAAGTAGAGAACAAGGAAACAAAATATCTGATGAGAGAATCTTAAGACAAACGAAAATGATCTGAAAAATCCGACAGTAAGTGTTAGACTAGTTAAGTGGGATCTGATGATCGGATGGATGGTGTGATTATTAACAATAAGCTAGTTGAGCAAACTTTGATGGCGGTACAGACAATGGATTGCTGAAAATTTGGACTAATTAAGAGTTTAATGATGGGATGGGCATTGGGATGATAAAAACTAGAATGATGGAGTGGCCTTTAATGACAGAACAGATACGTAGATGATTAAAAATTGAATAGTTCAGCCGAGTTTGATTAAAATTAGACTAATTGAACAGAGTTTGATTCGATACAATAAAATTTTTAAAAGACATCAATAAAATCATAATTGATGCCTACATAATAAATGTACATGATATATCAAACAGCTAGGATTAAATATAGTGACTAGAGATGAATCCTATTTTTTTTTTGAGGAAAATAGAGAGAGTCCCCCAGAATAGGGACCCCCCGTAGAGATGAATCCTATAGTCGTTATGATTGAAGAAAGTTAGGAATAACCATAGATAATATTCATTTAATGCATGAGATTAAATAAATATATGCCTAAGAATCTAGTACGGATTAAATAATAATTTAAGTATTGTTATACTCTATATCAATTCTCCTTCCTCCATCTTTCTCTTTCTCTTTCTCCCTTTCTATTTCTTCCTTTTTCTCTCTCTTCTTGCATGTCTCTCTGAATGTCTCTTTATCTATGTATTTCTCTCTATCTCATTCACTCTTTCTCTCTCTATCTATCTATCTCTTTATATGTCTTACCCTCTCTATGGCTTTCTTTATCCATCTATCTCTCACTGTGGCGACCTCTCTCTTTAGTTTCTGTTTGTTCGTCTATCTCTGTCTATAGCTTTCCATATATCCATATGTTTCTCTTTGTCTCTGTCCACCTCTCCTCTCTCTCTCGTCGTGGTTCTCTCTATTTCTATTTGTCTTCTATGTGTCTATCTGTTTGTCTGTCTGTATGTCTCTCTCTCTCTCTATGTGGCTGATGAAGGCAAATTGCGTACAAATTTTAATTGTGGTTGTGAATTTAATTTGCCTACAATCAAATAAATTTGATTAAATATATAAACTTACTCAAATGTATAGTGTGAGTAAGGTCCTCTCCACAGTGACTGTCTTTTAGGGATGTATTCAATAATTGAGTTTTTAGTGAATAAGATACAATAATATTATTAAAGATAATAAGTATAAGAAGAGAAAAATAATTAAAAAGTAGAGGGAATATTAGTCTAATAAGATGAGTATAGAAGGAAAATCATATATTATATTAGATATTATATTTAAGGATGATATGCATATAGTTAGTGAAATATAGATAGCATTTACTAAGAGTTAGTAGTTTAATAAGAGGAAAGAAGAAGTTGAGGGCTACCTAATATCAGTAACTACTTTAATAAAATTAGGGTTTAGAATAATGAAGAGAAGCTAGATAGATAGGTATAGGTATATTTAATTGAGGATAATTAATAAAGCTAGAAATGTATTTGTATATATAAGTATATATATAAAGAGAGAGTAAGTAAATATCTAATATAATATACTAAGTCAGAGTTTAAATAAGTATGGAGAGATATAAAGGAGTAAAAAATGTGGTTAAGAAGTATTTATATAACTATAGGATAGGCTAGAATTATAGAATACTACTTATATAGCTAAGATATTTATTAAAGGATTAATATAGGTAGTTTTATAGGTTTATATATGATTTATATTTTTATATGTTTTATATTTAGTCGATATAATGAAATAAAGGATGATTTAGTCAAACACTCGAGAGGTGTTTGACAAATACCCGAAAGGAGATCAAAAAGTAAGGGAGGTGTGTATTATTAAATTGATAGTAAGCTTTCTAATGTACTTTATGTAGATTTTATAACAAAATCGAAGATAAGAGGATGTTTCTATCGAAGCGCGTGAGGTATTCGACAGAATGCTCGATTGAAGTTGGAATAGGGGGCAATGAATTTTTAAAAATCTTATAAGATTGATAAGGTCAGACTTAGATAAGTCAATAAATCTTCATCAAACACATGATATGTTCGATGAAACGCTGAAAGAGTCCACGGTACCAATTTCAACAAAAAATTTGACTCCTAACAAATTCTAAAGAATCGAGATGAAAGAAAATATACAAATCAACTTGTAGATATCCATGAACGTACCGATTCAAATACGATAGTGGCAGGGCCGATTGCCACCGCCAAGCTTCGCTTTAGGAGTTCCTTCGTTCTTCTGTCGGTGGCGCCCGGAGCTTCTTGAGAAGGCAGGTGGTTGTCACGACCCTCCTTCGGCTCTCACCGCTATCGGATGGGATCCCCACCGCCATGTGGCTTTTGGTCGAAAGATAGCAATTAGGTGTCAAAATTCTCTTTTAAAAGATCGAGAGAGGTTCTCTTGACCCCTTAGCGGGGTAGGTTAGATCCAACGACATTCCAGAGGCCGTTGGGCCAGCCTATGTTCCCCTCGTCGGCGGCTTCTACAGGGCGGCCAACGAGGAGGATGGTCGGGGGCTAAAAGGGACAAGATTGCACCTTGGCCATCCCATTCTTCTTCTATTTTAGGTTAACAGCTGCAATTAAATTGTAGCCATGGACCCATTCTGATCGGTGTACCCCTCTACTGCCCATCAGCAAGCCTCATCAGCTGCTCTATCAGCTTTGCGTGGTGTAGGATGACTAGGACTGATGTGGGTAGGATGGTTAACTCAACTAAAGATGGATAAAACAGAACACAAATAAACATGATCAACTTTGAACATTTAATGTCATACAAAATGTTGATGGTGCAGTCCCTTTCCTTGGCCGAGGACGGGAGGACTATCTTACAACCATCGCGGTGAAAACAAAGCTCCAAATCTAATATTTCAAATGGTTGATTATGAGAATACGCACACCTATTCTACTAAGCCCGATGGTGGTGGAAAAACATACGAGAAAACACTGGAGGAAATAAGGCAGAACACCAAAGAGGGAAGAGTGGACCTTTAGCACCAGCGTAGCGTGATGGGTTGATGCGGAAAGTTGTCGACTCGTCAATGGTGGGAGCAAGTGACGTGCACTTTGACATGGTGGATGTGAATCCAACTACGCAGTCAATTGGCAGGGGGTCAAAGTAGGAGTTGCCCCCTTGCAGTAGGGCCGAGCAGGTAGGTGGTTGCAGCAGCGACCACGTGGGCAGTAGACTACGCAAGCGGTCCTGCAAGTGGCCGTGGGGGCTAGGCAGCTGCACGCGGCGGCCAAGGGGGTGGGCAGCTGTATGCAGTGCCTGAGCGGGAGCGGCTGCTTGTGGCGATCGAGCAGGCAGGTGGCTGTGTGCAGCGGCCGTGCGGCAGGGGACTGCCACGGCAGCCGTACGACCACTGACTGAGCGCGGCGGCTATGTGGTCGGGCGGCTGCACACGACAGGCGACGCTGCATGCAATTACGCATGATAGGCGAGATATAATGAACTAGTTTCCAAAAGGTTTTTTCAATTTAAATTCTTTGCCTTAGTTAGTGAATTTGAAAGAAGCTCACTAATGCTAAAAAATAGCTCGAGAAATGTTTGTCCAAAGTTAAAATGAATTCTGCCAAAATTGGACAGCTAATATTCAAATTACAGAAAAAAATGAACAGGAGATGAACGAGCAAGTTTCCAATATATACACAACGGACAACACAAAATAAATAGAAGCAGGGGAACGAGTCAAGGAGGGAAAGGCCGTCATGGCAGTGACCTTACTGCAATCCAACAGGCGTGCAAGGGTTCGTTAGTGGATGGTGAGGTTATCACACCTAAGAGTTGTTGCCACTCCTACATAAACACCAAGCCCTCTATCTCTCTCTCTGGGAAGTTTTGATCTGAGTTTTTCTATCTCTCTCTCGCTCTCGATCTCTATCTGTGACAGTGAAACTGTCAGAATGGGAGTGGCAGTGGTGCTGGTCTCAGCGACGGTGCTGGCAATGGTGATGGCAGAGGGAGTGACGCTGCCGCCGGCGTCATCGTCATCGGGCTATGGGACGTACGACGGAAGATCGGTCCTCGGTGGCAGTGAGAGGAAGATCGTCTTTTCCAGACTAGTGCAGTATCCTCGCAACACGCTCAAGGTTGATTGATCCCTCTCCATCTATCTTGCTATGTATTAATCTTGAAAACAATCGTTGTCTGTATATATGTGTATAATTAGGTATGCCTCTCTCTATCATACTTCTCACTATTTTGGCGTGAGCATTCATGCACATAATAGTATGTATATCACTATATATGTTTCATTATATGTAAAAGGAGTTTAATAATTTTTTTTAGACTTTCTCTATCCACACTTGTTTCCTTAATCATTCCCTCATGTTATACAATGAAATTCTCAAAATTTATTTATGTTTAACTAATGATAAACATTCTGATATACTAGCATTCTTTATACAATGGAGCTCTATCTATTGAATAGGGTGTCTACTTAATGGTGCATTATGATATATTAACTTTCATTATTTGACCAAGATTCATCTATTTAATGCAGCTTATGACATATTTAAATTTTAAATTATGTAGAGAAGCAAAATCAAATCAGAAATAAAAGTTGGTATAGGTTTAGAATAAAATGAGAGATATAACGGTGAAAATCAAATTTTATTTTGATATTAATGGTCTTATTGAGATACAATGATGCCAAAATGAATATAAACTATTGTCAAATGTTAAATATATTTGATATATTATGTGCAAAATAATTATTTTATAATTTGATTATGGTTAAATTATAAACTATCTTGAAACAAGAATTGATCCCATTTATTCTTCGAAAGATCTGTTCTTACATACAAGAAGATTTCCCAACTGGTATGGATTATTCCAATGGAAAGTCTAGACAGATCATCAGTAAACTCAAAACCAAAACTCTATCAAGTGGTACAACTACTTACGTCCATATTGGTATCCTCCATTCCACTAGTGTTGTGAGGCAAATATTGTTATATGAAAAAATAAATAGTTAATAACAAAAACATAATTTTCACTAAGCGATATGGATGTTGAAGATGATAACTATTAACTAACACACCTATTCATCATCAGAAAACCCCTCGTCACCATTGACACTATGAAGTTGAGATTTTATGTATGTAATGATAAGCTCAAATTTTAGGTGAATTTTCTGGTTGTTTAGCAAGATAATCGTGTGAGGTTGAGAGCTTATACAACAATATTTATAAACCTCACGGCCTAGGGCAAGTGAGGGTCGATCCACAGGGAGCAAGGAAATCAGCAGGGAATTCATTTTAATGCAATATAACTTTCAGGTTGTAGGTCTGCACTTGCATTTTATAGGATACTAATCAATAGAACTCAATAAATTCTTTCAGGGAAGATGCGCAGGCGACCTTAACTTTGAGGTGGTAACCTCTACTTAAGGAATGAGCAGACGACTGATAAGCGACTCAGCTTACCAGTCTTCACGCTCTCGCCAGCCTGTTTGGCAATTTGCCAAACAGGTGGTGAGCGTTTGTGCAGGCCGCCTCACCCGCAGCTTAAGCTGCCGAGGGGGATGTGCCTGCACGTGCACACCTGCAGGTAGCGTGCACGCGCGTAGCCCCCACTGCGCGTGGCTGCAGCTACACGTCGCGGCCGCGGCGCTACTGCGCACGCAGGCTGCGATGCAGCTGCGCTCGCACGCGACCTTGCAATGCGTGGCCTCGGCCGCGCGCCGCCGTCGAGCGCTCGCAGCAGGGCTGCGCGCGAGCGTTGCTGCGCTGCTAAGGCACGCAGAGCAACGGCCACGCAGCTGTAGGGCTGCTCAACTTGCTGAGGCTGGGTAGCTTGGCTCTTTCGGGGGAAGAATTCGATTGGACGGAGAGGATGAACAACAGGAACGAAGTGGCAATGGAAAACAAGAACAAAACTTAAAAAAAATTGATAAACTTTCAAATCCAAACTAAACAGAAACAATGTTGATTGGAATTGTTGGAAGATCTGAAGATTCTTCCAACCCAACCAAAACTGTCTAAAATGGAGAGGGATTACAAGGCTGAAGCTTGAGATTTCTCTATGCCGGGTGTCACGTCCTTGCGGCGAGGCGTAGGTCTTCAATCCAAGCTATCTTCAGTCTGATCTTCCTCTCCAACTCCACAAGCTCATCAGCTCCTGGAGGGTGCAGAAATCCTCTTCTCCAAGCCCTAGTTTCCTTAGAGAAAATTCTGAACAGCCTAAACTCAACTCTCAAGAGAGTATTTATAGGTTTCTCTTAAGTCATGCCCAGGGGCATTTTCGTAATTTTTGCTTCTTTGAATTTTCGCCCGCTCCTCTTGATCCTCATTTCTTTCCTTGATCTTCTTAACCTGTCTCTGAATGTTCACTAACCATAAAATGTTAAATATCTTCCACTTGATTCAAAGAATCAAGTGGGGTTAGTGATTTCATAAAATGATGGATATGCATGATATTAGCATGAATTAACATTCTAATTTCGATGAATGAAAACTAAGAAGATTAATTATTTGATGACATATTTGAGAGTCATCATGTAATCAGCACTTCATAGTGATAAGAATCTCAATGGTTTCTGCAACAAGGCATGCCCTTTTGAATGTGAAAACTGCACATCCTAAAGATAACAAGTGCTCCATTGGACCACTAGTTGTGCATCCAGAGAAAAACTCTTATGCCAGCGCAACTAGTTGAGGGTAACTCCATGTGCCAGTACTGGGATGCATGTGACTAAGGTTCTCAATCATGTGATATCATCCCCCGTGAAAAGTTCATGATTATGAATGGCAATGTCTGCCTGGATAATTGTAGCCTCATAAATGTCATCCAAATAATATATGCTAGTCTCATCTACATGACAAACTACAACTCCATCCTCCTTGAAGACAGTGGACTTCAAGGCAACTTGCCAAACAATGTTTAGCACATTAGCAATGCTTGGGATGTCTTTTTCTCTGTCTTTTCTTCCATTTTTGTCTTTGTGTCTTCTTTTTAGGTACACGTGGCATGGAATACAAAGAGCGCTGTACGGAATACAAAAACTGCGGAATACAGAGCACTTTGACTTCTCAAAATGCACTGAAAATGATGACGATGATGAGGGGAGAGAAACCTTCAAGGGCTAGGATTGCTTCAACTTTAAACAGCCATAATTTTGGATCTACAACTCTGATTGAGTTGACTTATTTAGCACTACTTTGTCTTCCCCTCCTCTTCTCCTCTATACCCTCAGATCTACAAATAGAGGCCTAGATCACTGCAAAATTCATCTTGAACTTGCTTCCTACTTGTGTGAGCTGAGTGAAAGAGTGAGTTGTGAGATCCATCAAGTTTGTTCTTGGTATCTTGGGTGTGTGGGAAGAAGCATAAAAGAAGAGGGGGAGCCTACTGGCACGCGTAGATCACCGTGATCTTGGCTGGACGTAAGGATCTAAGGTAAGTGTCTTCCCCTTACGTTGTTTCTCTCCCGACATCATCGTTATGATAATTATAGTTTCTTATAAATTATCATTTATCATTTTACGTACTTACGTCCCCATTATCTCATCTCTATCGTTATCATCATACCGTTCGCGCATTCGATCACTATAGTATCCGTCACATCATCCACCTTAATCCCGTAACACTTCACATAATTCTACTTATTTTTCCTTGATATCACCATCTCGCTTATTCTATTCTCGCATTTATCTCTTCTCGTATCGCTAATCACTATAGTAAGAAAATGAATTCCTTAATCACCGTTCCCTATGGAGATGATCTGTACTCATCACTAACTAAAAACTGTTAAGTATGCACGGTTAAATATATTTTTATTGAATTATCTCAATTAAAAATGATGAATTAAACCCCTAAAATTGAGATTATCAATGATCCACTGACCTAAGACACCAAGGGCATCTTCTGAATGGACGACTACATTTTGAGTACGATTTTCAAGCCTTTAATCATGGGATTCAAATAAGTCATAGCTCAGATGTAGTGAGAAGCTCATGAAGGTGATTGAGTGGTCAAGATCAGAATATCCGCCCCCGTTATAAGATAAGATTTAGTCAAGGAAGATGATGTAGAAAACTTCCTCGCTAGGGTAGTGAGGATACTAGACGAGGCATTATCCAATGATCGCTGTTACGCATCAATGCTAATTGAAGGTCGGAGTAGGGTTTGACGATAAACCTTACCCTAATTTGCTCTGGAGTTTCGTGCGAATGATGAACTATACATATATGGTAACCTATGATGGTAAAGGTTCCACGAGACAATTCAAACACTACTTGGTATCTTCTAGAGGATGAGGTGTAGCTTTGCATCCCCACGGGCTGGAAACTTAATCTATCAATTTGGTTATATTGATCCGTAGTCAATTAATCTATATGTGGATATAGTTAATTAATAAGGTTGGCCAATAATTTTTATTGGGCCACTAAAGTAATTAACTAGAATGATACATGGGCCTAGAGGGTCACACGCATAAGATCATAAGGGCATCGGGGAATATATTTTACTTGATGGGTTCCTGAGAGGAACTTAAGTAAAATATAAATAGGGAATGGGCACCCATTTCAAACACTCATGCCATCCAGATTTGAGAGCCCCCCCTTACTCCACTGTTATGTTAGCCACTGAAACAAGGGGAGTATCTTCACGTTGTGAAGATCTTCAAGATTTTCAAGGAGAGTTGAAGAAAAAGAAGTGGGGATCCAAGTGTCAAGTGATTGTGTGGATACTTGTAGTCGCCAGGCACGTGAAAAGCTTTAGAGCACGTCAAGGGTGCAAAAAGTCCTCCAAATGGTACATTGGATGTATTGATGTTAAATATTATTTTTTAATCAATTCATACGCTTGTGCATTATGGAAACCATTTTTTTCACAGATGAGCTTTACAATGGTATGAGAACTAGGTTTTTGACTGCCTTGGTTCAAAGGGAATTGAAATGATCCAATAGGACGTCCAAAATTTTGATTTTGGACATCCATAAGGTCTTTTTCCAGCCCTAGCGGCAGCCGACGCCAAAGCCAGTCGCAGCGCTAGGCGGCAGGCCTAGCACCAACCACACACGGCTAAGGTCAAACTTGTGCATGAATAATGACACGAATCACATATATATTATAAATAAATATGAAAATAACATAAATACGTAAATAAAATAAAGACAAAAATAACTTAACTATGAAAATAATATAAATAAAAAAATACACAAATAATATAGATACAAAATTACACAAAGGACAAAAATATGTTAATATTCAAATACATAACTACCCAATAATTTAAACACCTAGATATGTGATTGTGAAATACCTAAATATTTAAATATATAATTTTGTAAATCTATGACTATGTAAATATGTAAATCTATGACAATGTAAGTACATAAATTTCAATATAAATATATAAGAACGTGCAAAAATACAGTTTCGCCTTTGGTTATTTACTCAATTCATTGAAAAGTGGAATCTTTATGCTGTCTAGTTGTCTATTAACTCTTTCAATTAGTGTGCGTAAAATTTTGACTCTGATTTCAAAACTTTCAATATGACATTTTCAGAGGCATGTGATCGAACATATAGGTCTTACCGAACTGAGCCAGACTGCTAACCAAACCGAGACCGTACCAAAGTTTAGTTATAAATATAGGTATTGGCCAAATACTGATACCGAGACGGAAACAGTCATTCTGTACCTGTGTTTGGTCACTCTATCTCTATATCTCTCCATGTCTCTACCTCTACCTGTCTATATCTATTTATTGAAGGAGGTATTGAAAAGGGCGAGAAAGAGATAGAAATTAAAGGAGAAATCAGGGGATAGTGAGAGCAAAAGAAAGAGAGAGAAAGAGAGAGAGATTGACAAAAATATATAGATAGAAAGAAATAGCCACAGAGGTCTAAAGTTAGATTGAACCAGATAAACAGATAGATAGACATAAATAGATATAGAGTGAGATTGATAGATAGCGAGATTGAAAGATATAGCTAGAGAGAGATAAACAGATAGATAGGGTAAGATATAAATAGGGATAGATAGAAAAAGAAGGGGAGAGAGAAGGGAGAATGATAGATAGCGGAGGTGATACAGAGGAGGGAGAGCGATAAGTAGAGAGGGGTAGAGATAGGACAGAGAGATAGATAGATAGTGAGGGGAAAAAGAGAGATATAGAGTGAGAGACAGACACATAGATAGAGAGAGAGAGATTGAGAGAGACTCAGAGTCAGAGAGAGATATAGGCAGATAGATAGGCAGATAGATAGATCGATAGATAGATAGATAGATATAGGCAGATAGATAGATATAGGCAGATAGATAGATATAGGCAGATAGATAGGCAGATAGATAGATCGATAAATAGATAGATAGATAGATAGATAGATAGATAGACAGATAGATAGATAGACAGATAGATAGATGGATAGATAGATGGATAGATAGATAGATAGATAGATATCTCGCAGAAAATACCGGAATTTATATTAATCCAAAATGGGTCCAAAGAACTCATCAAACAAAGAGTTGTCGTAGAAAAACAACCATTGTTATGCACACACTGCCAAATTGTAGGCCACTCATCCCAAAGATGTTGGAAGACAAAAGGGAAAAGGACACCCCAAAATATACAGCTAAAGTGGGTGCAGAAAACAGAGACCAACAAGATTGATGGACATGGAATGAGAGGAAAACCTCGCTTTGAATGGAAAGAAAAATCTACTACAGCAGTTCTCCCCAATATGGTAACAGATCCTGAAAAAATCAAACAGACATGGGAAACAAAAATAGTAGAAACCCAAGAAAACATAAGCAGGAGCAATAGTTTTGGGATCTTAACAGATTCGCATGAGGAAGTCATTAGAGATTCAACTAGATCAGAATTTAGGAAGGCACCTAGTGAAGGAAAGCAATACAGATATCAACAAGGAGTTTCATCCAAAGTCAATACACCCCTTAAGGAAATCGAGTTCCCTAAATGATATGTGGACTACAAGACAAATAAATATAGAAAATTACTTGGAGAATGACACACCACAAAAAGATACTACCATTCCACACAATCTTAATATAAGACCTCATAGTCCGCAGCACTTACCGATGGGAAAGGACAAAGCACACATGTCAATTCACAAATCACCCAAAAATCAAAGCCCCTTAGAGAAGAAAGGCCTAAATGTTGCAAAGATAAATGTTTAACATCTTGATATGGAACTGTAGAGGAATAGCCAAAGCAGAAACTAGCCTTAGATTAAAGCAATTAATTAGAACACATAAAATACAAATACTAGGTTTACTAGAACCAATAGTACAGAAGGAACAAATAGATAAATATAGTAGAAAAATTGGTTTAGGAAAATATCGTACTCAAGAGAGAGGAAAGATATGTATTTTCTGGGAGAATGACCTGACTGTTATGTTTTTAGAGGAGTGTCAGCAAAGTATTACAATGGAATTCACCAAGGGAACCAGTGTACTAACTGCCACTTTTGTCTATGCATCCTATCGTATGGAAGTGAGACAAAACCTATGGAATCATCTCAGTTGTCGCTTCAGTAACATATTTAATCCTTGGATCATAGGGGGAGACTTTAATATCATTTGGAATAGTCGAGAGAAACGAGGGAGAAAGGATCCTAATCCAATAGCAATGGAGGCATTTAATACATTGATTACGTCTCTAGATCTGATTGAACCTTCACATGAGGGAAACATTTTATTATGGTGTAATGGCCGACAAGGTGCCAACAGAATATATGAAATGATAGATAGGATTTTAATCAACTCAGCTGCGCATACTAATTCTTCTATAGAAGTTAGATATCTACCTAAAAGGCTATCAGATCATGCCCCCATGTTGCTAACTTCCAAACAAGGGGAAGCCAAAATTTGAAAAACTCCATTTAGATCCAAAGTCTGACTAGTAGTGACTAGTTGCTTTAAGGTTTTGAGCTGATCTATAACTTTAATCTTGACTACATATCCTGTTTAAATTTACTCCATATCCTATTTAAATGACATTATCATTTTAGATAGTTAGCGCTAAATTGCAGAGGAAACAAGATATGAACTATGGTCTTCTATGTTTAATCTGGGAGTGGCAGGTACTAGTCATTCAAGGAATTAGAGCATGATCTGTATCAAAGGTAACTCATGGTGTAAGCTTGGACCAATGACGGATGTAACCAGAAGAATAGTCAACGAACGAGGGAACCAAAATCAGAGATGAAAACTGGGAGGAGCCTATCAAAGTTAAATGGGGGACCATCACAAAGGAATGGAATACAAATGAAGAAAGCGAGAAAGTAATTGATGAAGCGAGGAACGGCGAGTGAGGTCGGGAGAGGTTGAGGAAGGTCGAGGGAGGACGAGGAAGGAAGAGGGAGGACAAGGAAGGGAGGAAGGGGTGGATTAGGACGAGGAAGGGAGGAAGGGGCGGATCTAGGGCGAGGAAGGGAGAAGGAGGGCGAGCAAGGGAAGATGGGTTGAAGGAGGAGGAAAGAAGGAAGGTGAAGGAAGGTGAGGGTTGGAGAAGAAGGGGTTGAGGGTGAGGGAGGGACGAGGGTGAGGATTGAAGGAGGGATTCAGCATGGGGGAGGGGTGAGAGTTGAGAATTGGAAGAGGTGGATCGAGGCTGAGGGTCGGAGGAAGGTGGGGCAGTTGAGGAGGGTGAGGGTGAGGGATGATGGTGGTCAAGCAAAAAGGGAGAAGTTGAAATTGAGGGGAGGAAGGCGAGGAGGTGGAGGATCAAAGAAGAGAATAGAGGGTCAAGGTGGAGGGGAGAGCACAAAAACAGACAGAGACAGTGGTGAAGGACGAGCTTCCAGAGGAATAGTACGACAATAGAGACGTCTCAGAGCCACCGGACATCTCGGATTGGGCATCTCCTGCTGGAGCTAGAGATAGACTACAGAATCAGGTAACACAAAAGGTATGTCCAACTAGATCAATATTAATTTTTGATGTTTTGATTTAAAGGTTCGCGCGCGAGTTAAATGTTCATCCGTGGTTTAAATGCTTGGGAGGCATAACTGTGTTTTGTTTTGGTTTAACGAGAGTGGATTTGTTTCATGCATTTAGTGCTCTATTTGGCTAAGTATAAACTAAATTAGACCAAACCAAACTACCACGTAGTCCCCTAGTTAGAAACAAAATCAGAACATAAAATACATATAGGGTAAGTATATAGCTATTTATATACTTTATCATCTTGAACAGTGAGTGCCATTTTAGGTAGAGGTTCTGTCAAAAACAAAAAACAAAAAAACAAAAAAGAGCAAAGTTTAAGAAAAAATAGGAAAGAAGAACATGGAACACAATAACACCATGAAAACAACAGTAAATCACTCTGACTCTAGAAGGAAAAGTTTTACCTCTAAACAAAAATTAGAATATGATGCCACATTGAAATTTCTAACTGTCAATTTAAAAGTCCTCCCTTTCCCACTTATGACAGAGTTTGAATGGAAAAACCTTGAAGGTGTATTAGAAGATTTAGGGATTTCGAGTATTGCGGGAATTAAATTAGATATCCCAAACCAGGAAGATTTCCTTCAGCAACTATTTGCTAGCTACATACCACAACAGAGGGCCAGTTGGATAAATAAGAATAGAATTTCAATGAGCCGCCCAGATTTGGCTAGAGCAATAGGAATTGATTGGAAGAAGGAGAAGTTTTAGGATAGACACTCTGAATGTATAGTTTATCAAAATGAATCATGTGATCAAATTTGCCAAGGGCTCACATACATATTCGAGTATTGGAGATCGATGGGAGGAATTTATAATACTGATACATTGGAGATTATAGATAAGGCACTTGAATATGTACAAGAGAGAAGACTCATCAAAATTGAATGGTCAGCTGTATTATGGGCTATGTTGGAACGAGAATTACGAGAAGTCAAACTTACTGGAAAATGTCACCTCGCCCAACTTTGGTACTTGATGATTCAGAATCAAAAACCGAAAGTAGTAATGCAATTGACTACGCCTAGAGGTGATATGCTGGATACTGAGGAGTCTGTGATGGTTGAGGAAACAGATACAAAAATAGAGGATGAATTTATGACCCCTAAATGTAATTTGTTACATGCATTGAGGAAAATTGATAATCATATGGGGAGAGAACGAACCGGGGAGGATAATTTAGATACACGGCTGGAAGGGCAGAAAGATGTTTGCATTGAAAATATGATGAACGAAGAGAATTATAGAATGATTCGAAAATTTGAGGATGAAACTGAAGTTATGAAGGAAATCAAAATGAATGATTTGAATCATCATCTAAGAAAGCATAATCCCAGTCAACCTGTAAGGACTAAACTATCACCTCAAATTATAAAGAAACCACTTCGATACAACAAATACCCTTCCCTGCCCATTGTTCCATTTAAATTTAAAAAATTAGCTGAAAGGTGGATCAGGAAACATAAAATCTATAAAATCCAACAAATGAAGCATACAAAATTCAGCAATGCAAGTCTAGAAAGGCCTATCATATCTGATCAACTCAAAAAACAGCACAGCCATACATCCAATATAGATATCAACGAAGACCCATACCCAAATCAGACTGTTACCGATGGGTCACTCTTACGTAATTCATATAAAGAAGCTCTTTTAAAGCCCAGACAAAATATAGATCTTGTAACGGAATCAAGGAAAGTGTGCAACTTTATCCCAAAGTTCAACACGTCAATTCCACCTAGAGAATGCATCATGCATAAAGGGCTTAAAATGATTAGTTTTTCAGATGAGGAAATAGTCCAAATGGCCAAGCCATTTGAGGAATCAATAATAGGTAAATTTACATATGGACGACCTGAGGTGGAACATATTAAGCATGAGATGGAAAATTTATGCATTTTCATGAATATGATCTCTGTTACTGCCCTATTTGTGAGACATGTCTTGATTAGATTTGGAAATACAGAGGATTTCAAGAGGGCTTGGAGTAGAAATATTTGGAGATTAGATCGCACTATAATGAGAATCTTTAGATGGACACCTGACTTCTCTTTAGAAGAAGAATCTACTCGTATTCCACTATGGGTCGGGTTCCCAGGCCTTTGTCCTCAATTCTTCAACCCAACACCCTTTAAATCTATTGTATCTATGGTGGGAACATTCATTGCTACAGATGAAGGAGTAAGTAACTTTACATGTCCAGGGTATGCAAGAGCTTGTGTGGAAGTGGATGTGGAAAAACCAATCCCGGAGTTAATACTTATCCAAAACGGATCCCGGGGTATGATTAAACAAAGGATAATTGTAGAACAGCAGCCTATGTTCTGTTCACATTGTCACATTGTTGGACTTAACGTGGATACATGCAGGAAAATCTACAGATATGGTCAACAAAGCTCGTATGCAAGTGCTCGATTCAAACGATCACCCACTCATGTGGGACAGCCTCAACATTTTCTACACAACTACAATGACATTAAAAAATCTACATCTGTGGAAAAATTCCAATGGATACAGAAAATCAATCCTACACCTCACAAGACAAATCTCGAAATAGGATCAAAAATTCAAAAACCTACCCCAAATGTCTCAACACAAAGTACATACCGAATAGATGTGAAAAATTCCTTTCAGACATTAACCTCCATATCCAATGACATTACCCCTATTATAGAGAACACTACAAATCCTATTCCTAAATTAAAACGATCTCTCTCAGTTAATGAGATAACTAAGGCCGCACAAATCACACAAATCAACCTTAGAAATGAAAAACAGTATTCACGAAGTAATAGATATTGCATTAGCCCAGTATTTCTCTTCAAGCCCCGGCGAGTTAAGTCATTAGATATACTTCAAGGAAATACGGTAAGGACTATTGATGATTACCTAGTAAATGTAACCTCAAATGATGAAGATATCACAAATCTTGAAGGTCAACCCTTACCAACATTCGATACCCATTTGAGAACAAACCAACACAATCATTTTTTTGATGAACCAAATTCACTTGTTACTACAAGCCCCCTAGAGGATATGAGGCGTCATATGCAATTTATAAAATGATAAATACCATTATCTGGAATCGTAGGGGAATAGCAACAGCAGAAACAACTTTGCGTTTAAAACAGTTGACTCAACAATATAAAGCCAGAATTGTAGGAATCATTGAACCCATAACTAATAAGATGCATATTGAAAAATATAGAAAAAAGACTGGGCTAGATACCAATAGGGCACAAGTAAATGGCAAAATATGGCTTTTTTGGGACAAAGAAATTACTGTACAAATTATAGATGAATGTTCACAAAGTATTACGGCATCTGTGCAAGAGGGCACACATATTGTGATGTTTACATTCATATATGCCTCATAACGCTCTGAAGTTAGGGAAGTATTATGGAACAATCTAATCCATAAATTCAGTAATCTGAATTTACCATGGATAATGGGTGGTGATTTCAATATTATCCGTCATGCAGGGGAGAAAAAAGGAGGTAATGCCCCAAATATTAGTGATATGGATAATTTTAACAATACTATTATGCAGTTACAATTGATGGAACCTATACATGAAGGTAATCAATTATCCTGGTGTAATGATCGTATGGGTAGCCATAGGATCTATGAAAGACTTGATAGAGTTCTCATGAACATTCATACTAACAATCTTCCTGCATATTAAATTAGCTACCTTCCTAGAAGGCTCTCCGACCATACCCCAATGCTTATTCGATTTCATCAATCCCATCAACATCTAAGGAAACCACCATTCCCCTTTAAATCCATGTGGACTTGACATCCTGACTTTTATGAACTAGTAGAGAATAACTGGCATAAGGTAAGTCATGTTGAACCCATGGAGAATTTAAGTATGAAACTTAAATCTATAAAGATGGTTTTGAAGCTATGGAATAAAATATCATTTGGAAACATCTATAAAGAAAAAGAGAGATTGAAAAATCGAATTGACTTGTTGGAAATAGATCTTTTAAATTGTTGGGATGAAACCAAACACAATATTTGGATCCAATTAAAGAAAGATTTGGCTCAAAGAGAGGAACAATGAGAAATGTTTCTAAAACAAAAGGCAAATAAAAAATGGCTCGTAGAAGGGGATAAAAATACAAAGTATTTTCACTCGATAGTGAAGGCCAGGTAAAAAATAGACTACTATAATCAGATACGTACACATTATAACAATAATCCAAAGCAATTAGAAGAGGGAGTAGTTGAATTTTACAAGCAGTTACTAACCTCACAACCTTTATCTATGGACACCACACTATTTGAGGTAATCCCATGCGATGTTACCCCTATAGATAATGAAATGCTTTGTAATCTACCATCTAAGGAAGCAATTTTTGATGTATTGAAAACAATGAATATTGACAGTGCTCCTGGCTTTGATGGTTTCACACCACGTTTTTTTATCTTTTGTTGGGAGATAGTGCATGTAGATGTTTGTGCAGCCATTCAGAATTTTTTCATTTCAAAATATCTACCAAGATCATGGAAATCTACATTCCTAGCTCTTATTCCAAAGATTTCTACACCCAATTTATTTTCCGACCTTCGGCCAATCAGTTTATGTAATGTATCGTATCGAATTATCAGGAAAATACTTAATCAGCGATTAAGCACTTTACTTCCCAAACTAATTTCTGAGGAATAATTTGGTTTCGTAAAAGGACGATCTATTCATGAAAGTGTTAGCTTAGTTCCAGAACTTACCCAATCCATTAACTACAAAATACCAGGACATAATGTAATCCTGAAATTGGATATGGAAAAAGCATATGATCGTGTGGAATGGATGTTTCTAGTTGTTGTCTTAGAAAAATTTTGTTTTAGTGAATCATGGATCCAAATGATTCGTGTATGTATGGAAAACAATTTTTTCTCAGTGTTGGTAGATGGTAATTCTTCCCCTTTCTTTGAAGCATCTCGAGGCCTTAGACAAGGTGATTCAATTTCTCCAAGCTTATTTATTTTAGCAGAAGAAATTCTTAGTAGAAATATAAACAAATGTCTAGCTAATAGACAAGTGGGAATATATTTCACCAAACGTGGAGCTCCAATTATCTCGCATTGTCTATTTGCTGACGATAGAATTATCTTTCTAAATGGAAAAAAAACCTTTATGAGGAATATGATGAAATTATTAGAGAAATATGAGAATTCATCAGGTCAAAAAATAAACAAAACAAAAAGTGCATTTTAGATGTCATCTAAGCTTCCTGAGCATAAGAAGAATGAAATTCAAGACTACACCTCTATTCCAGTAGGCTCCTTTCCATTTAAATATTTGGGTTGTCCTATTTTCACCGGTCAAGTCAAGTCTATATATTTTGACAGTCTTATAATGCAGATTCGAAGAAAACCGGAAGGATGGAAAAGTAAATTTTTGTCACCTGGAGGACTTTTAACATTAATAAAGTTTGTTCTGAATAGCATGCCCATTCATAATCTGTCTGTCTATGACTTTCCTCAAAAAGTTTTTACATTTATTAAAAGGATTTTTGCACAATTTTTATGGTCCAATGTTGAGGGACAATAACTACGTCATTGGACATCTTGGGAAAACATTTGCTTTCCTAAAGATGAGAATGGTTTGGGGATTCATAAGCTTGAGGAGATTATGAAGTGTCTTCGTATGAAAAGAGCGTGGCACTTTCATACTAAGGATACTCTTTGGACTAGATTGCTAAGAGTTAAATTTGGAAATTGGGACTTGAATACTTTAGATAAGAGGCTGCCTCAAAGAATTCAAAACCTAAAAGCTGTATGGCATGAAATTGGTGAGGTTATTGGATGGCATATTGGGCAAGGTCATCTGAATGCATGGTCAGCAAATTGGACAGGTTTGGGATGTTTGGCTAATTTCCGTGGTATCATATGTCCAGACCCTATCTTATCGGTACAGAATTTTCTACATCGAGATTGGGAAGAATATCTTGAGGAGTGTGGTTTTTCAAATACTGTAATTTCAGATATTACATTGTCAAGTGAGAGGGATAGAGCTATTTGGAGTATTACAACACATGGAGCCTTTACCGTTACATCAGCGTGGCAATATTTTCGTAAAAAAAAAACTAAAGATGCTTTAACTGAGGTGATGTGGAAAATGAATATGCCCACAAAGATTCAATTTTTTATTTGGCGATTGCTGAGAAATACATTACCTGTGGATACATCTGTTAAGAAACTTGGCATCCATATGGCCTCAAAGTGTCTTTGATGTATACGAAATCTACAGATTGAAGACTCAGAGCACTTTTTTTTCAAAGTGTCTTCATCTTCACGCTCGTCGCGCCTCCGCTTGCTAAGGCTTTTCCGCGCTGGGCGGCTTTGCTCATGCACGAAGGGCGGGAGAGGTTCAGAGCGGAGCTCCAATCAGGTCAGATTTCTCATTACTACATTGGATTCAATATTTTTTACAAAGTTCATCGAAAGAAAGTAAAGCTGTTATCCTTAAACGATATTCGTGTATGTTTTTACTGTGGGAGATTTGGAAGAAAAGGAATTGCCTAAAATGGGAGAATAGTAATAGAGGATATTGGTCTATTATTCAATCTTTACGGAGATGGATTAAAATGATGGAATATATAATTAAGCCTACAAAGATCACTTCTAGGAGAGAGATACCGGGGCTATTAAATTGGATGCTATCCATTGATCATGTTGAGTATAGTCATAGTGTAAAATTTATTTACTGGGTGCCACCCATTAGCCCCATGCATAAATTAAATGTGGATGGGGTATCCAAAGGCAACCCAGGAGCTGGTGCAGGTGGTGGTATCTTACGAGATTGCAACCATGCTATGGTTTTTGCTTTCTCGCATAAGTATTCATCCATAACAAATATGGAAGCTGAATGTTGGGCTCTACTAGATGGAATGAAAATTTGTGATCAAATGGGAATTCAAAATATCATTGTGGAAACAGATTCTGCAGCTCTATGCCAAATCATAAATACACGTGTATGCAAGCCTTGGAAGCTCCAATCATGGTGGAAAATAGTGCACCCTTATATACCAAAACTATCTTGCTTTAATCATGTTTATCGTGAAGGAAACTCAATTGCTGATGCCTTAGCTAATCACGCTATCCGTCAAGAGGAAAATCAGACTTTTTGCAGGTTATCATACCTACCTCTCACAGCAAGACGCAGCTATCGTCTGGAACAGATGGGGATCCCCTACGTCAAGCGTATAAAAAGTCTTCCTTCTGTTTCAACATAGCTAAAGTAGAATGATGATACGAGCCTCTACACAACGATGCGTGTCAACCAAAGGTGGCCCACGATAACTTGGCATACCAAGGTGCGCACGTTCCACGAAAGGGTCAATTTTATTTCTATGATGCATGTCATTATTTCAATTATCTTTATATATATTCAATCATTTTATATTCATGGATGAGCTTTGAAACTCCACATATGTGACGTATCCCCACTAGCGTTGTTGATCAAATATCCCAACGACAAGAATCAAAACCAATTGGGCCTTCTCATAAGTATTGTGGAATAATCTGCCTTGTCTTTCAAGCTGATACGACATTTTTGTATCGTCTACCGGTTATAGTGTAAGCTTGTTTCCGTGGAGTCTTTGATCAGTGCAGTTGAAGACGATCGGGGGAACCAATACGCCAGAATTGGGGGTAAAGGAAAAGTCATTGGATGGCGGCGGACGAAGCACAACGAGCAAACAAAAAGACATTGGAAAAAATGAATCAAAAGACCAAAAAGCAACACAGCAAAAATTGGAAGACAAACACAGTGGCAGAGAACAACAATATCTATCACACAAAAATTCTGCTGATCAAATCTCAAACACAAAGGGCAACACCTTCAAGCCATATAAATCTGCTCAAGATCATTTATCATCAGTACATCCATTTTCCCTTTAAAGTTGGTTGATGCTAACCCTCATCAAATTCAATTGTCTCTGGAACTAGCTTTGGGGGTACATGAGTATACTATATCCAGTAAACGGGCACAATCCATGTTGTGTCATATGAATTGCGAGTCGCAGGTTTTCCCATAGTGGTTATGTCCAATCTTCAGTTGTGTCTTGGTTTGAAGTTCAAGGAGTATGGAAATCACAGGGATAGTTGGGGGACGTCACCATCGTATTTCATATTGGAACTAAATTGGATATAGTGATTTACTATTTTCTCAGATTTTTTTTCATCTCAACCTATCATAATTTCAAATACAAATAAATAGTTGTGTAAGTTCTCTCCTCATACTGTGATTGAATGAGTGCTATTGTCTCATCGTATAAAGTGAATGAGCTTCAAATCTTTCTTTATCAAATGCAGGAACTTGCAGACAAGGAAACAATTCAACTTCATCAAAGACGAAGAAATATTTACACCCAACCAAAGAAGCCCATGTAGAAGAAGACTTTCCAACATGCTCCAATGAACCGGTCCTCAAACAAGAAAAAGCTTGAAAAAGATGAAGTCGAAGCGAGAAAACAAGCCTCAAAATCTTAAGAAAAATCTTGACAGCCACAACCATCCCAAGTACAGAAAAACAGAGTGGCCAAGTTCAACAATCATCAACACAATGACAACAAACAAAACCTTCAATCCAAAGAAGCCATGAAAATCTTTATTATATTTGTTGTTGTTGTCCCAAACTCTCCTAAAACAATGTATTTTCACGCTCATGTCAATGAAAGCTAAAGTTAAAAAAAAATAAAAAGTGATGAAGCTATCTCTGAGAAGAGGAGCACTGAAGTATGGTGCAAAGAGAAGAAAAAAAAAATGAAAGAAATGCCATAAAACTGCTGTTACCAGGGAGAAGGAGCTTACACACACAAGAAAGTATAAAATATTGCTATTCAAGGTGCCAAAGGTCTTCTCATCAGTATCAACAGGATTCCCAGTTATTCATCAAAGATATACGCTAACCTTCTTGAAAGACATTTGGTTTTTGGAACTGAAGTTGGGGGAACAGAAGTACAAAATGAGTTTTCCTTTGATTCAAATCATGCTCTAGCAATTGGTTGACAAAATACAGGCCTATACCTGAGAGAGCATAGGTGAACTATGGATCTATTCTGTGTTAAAAATTCATATATCTATTATTCCGTAAATTACTTAATGGCATGAACTAATATCATAACCTAGTTAAATTTTGCAAAAGGACTTGCGAATAATTTGTCCACAGCTGCGAAAGATAGCTCTCTTTTTCACAAGTTTGTAATTTTGATGCAGATAACTGAATACATTGGGAGACGACATAAAGAATACGGCTAAGACATCCATACTAGCTGGATTGTAATGTGACCAGTAAGAGATAGAGGGAGAATTAAATCTAGATGAAGAGCAAACCAAGAGAAGAGATGGTGATAGAAGCAACGTAAACATACGAGAAATTCAGGCAGAGATGGAAGACGGCATGAAGAATGCGGGATAGACATATGTACTATCTTCAAATTGTAATGTGGCAAGCAAAAGAGGGAGGAAGAATTAAAGCTAAATGAAGAGATATACAAAAAGAAGACATGGGGACAGACGCAACATCAACAGAAGAAAAATACAGAGAACAAATATAGTGCACGACGACATAAGGATTTATTGGCCTTGAGGAGAAAGGAAGTACCGTTGATCTCCTAAGCTGGTTAAAACTCTGCAAAGTTGGGAAAAAAAGGAAAAAAAGATTGCAGAATTCTCAAGTCAACAGACACCTACCCCAGAAATCTTATGTATATGGTGTTTATTTTGGCCCAAAGGGCAAACATAAACAATGTACTATAACGTTTATATCAATGAAATTGCGTTAAAAAAAAGATAGATAGATAGAAAGATAGATAGATAGATAGATAGATAGATAGATAGATAGATAGATAGATAGATAGATAGATAGATAGATAGATAGATAGATAGATAGATAGATAGATCGATCGATAGATAGATAAATAGATAGATAGATAGATAGATAGATAGATAGATAGACAGACAGATAGATAGATAGATAGATAGATAGATAGATAGATAGATAGATAGATAGATAGATAGATAGATAGATAGATAGATAGTCGGGGGGGATTGAAAACCTTTTTGGACATGGAAGCTACTTCCACCTTTGGTTTATTAGGACCGAGGATTTTTTGATGCATCTTCTCAAGAAGTTACTAGCTAAGTACTCAATGATGCAACCCACCTATCCGGAAGTGACCAGGAGAACCAATACCAAAGTCGGGGGGGAGAGAGGAGCCAACAACGAGGTCTCACCATAAGCGTTCAAGCAATCAACAAAGGCAAACCAAATGACTTGGAAACAATACTTCACAGTCAAAGTCAATATTGAAAGATATTCAATTGCGGTCAAGAAAGGACAGAACAACAAGGAAACAACAACAAATCAAACTCAAAGCCGAACTTGATTTGGAATTATATTCAGCTATGATCAAGAAAGATCAAGACAACAAGCAGACAACAACAAATGGATAAACTTTTCTACAAAAAGCTTGAAAGTTTGCACCAATAAAAAACAGCAGGAATCAGTACAAGTATCAAAAGATGACAATGAGGGAAATGTACAACGGTTTGTGGATTATTTTCAGAAAAGTGTTGAAACCATCGTATGAAGATTCTCGATCTCCCGAGGAATGTGATGCTAATCCCCATCACCACCGGATAGTGTTGGGCCAAATCAAAGAAGAAAGAGCGACACATCTTTAAGGGTAGTGCATCAACATATCATTGTACCCTAGGAGACCAGTGGAGGTGGTTTGTATTGATCCTGAAGGCATGGAGAAACTATTTTTATCTCAGATTTCAGCACATAAATCATATATTGATGTAAACTTATTATGTTAGCATTTCTTTTAGAAATGATAACATAATTAAATGATACTATAATTTCTTTAAGAAAACCAAAATTAAAAAATGGGATACCTATCTTGCATCTTAAAGATTTTAAATTTTCTTATCTATATTCTTGTTTATGAACTAACCAAAATTTTATTAAAGTTCAAGGTTAGCCTTGAGACATAGCTTGATAATTCCAGAAATAGGTAAGAATTACAGCACCGCAACGTCCCAAGAAGATTTGGTTGAGTCCAAGCATCCGCGGTGATCGAATACACTTTAAATACGAACCATAGGGAACAACCACGACATACGAGAGAAGACAACAGGAAAAGAACGTGACAGCCAACAAATGAACCCAAACATCAACAAAATGAGGAAGGAAAATCTGACAAGGAAAATGATTAGATTACTCTACTTTGGTTTTAGCTGAAGGGAAAAGAAACAGGGGAGATGCTGCCAAATATTTTTTGATTTTCTATCCCATCTCTCTCAGGTGCTTGACATCTGGTCAGCTCCAACAAACTGATGTACAAATTTTTATATTTGATGAAATTTGCTTTAAAAAAAAAAAAAAAAAGATAGATAGATAGATAGATAGATAGACAGATAGACAGATAGATAGATAGATAGATAGATAGATAGATAGATAGATAGATAGATAGATAGATCGATAGATAGATAGATAGATAGATAGATAGATAGATAGATAGATAGATAGACAGATAGATAGACAGAGAGATACATAGATAGATAAGATAGATAGACAGATAGATAGACAGACAGATAGACACACAGATAGATAGACAGATAGATAGCGATAGGCATATAGATAGATATAGGCAGATAGATAGATCGATAGATAGATAGATAGATAGATAGATAGATAGATAGATAGATAGACAGATAGATAGACAGAGAGATACATAGATAGATTAGATAGATAGATAGATAGACAGATAGATAGACAGACAGATAGATAGACAGATAGATAGCGATAGGCATATAGATAGATATAGGCAGATAGATAGATCGATAGATAGATAGATAGATAGATAGATAGATGGATAGATAGATAGATAGATAGATAGACAGACAGATAGATAAATAGACAGACAGATAGATAGATAGATAGATAGATTAGATAGATAGGTAGATAGATAGATAGATAGATAGATAGATCGATAGATAGATAGATAGATAGATAGATACATCGGTCGTGGGAGAGGGAAGGGTGGTGCGGGGGAAGGTGCGGCCGCGGGAGGAGGAAGGGAGGGGCGAGGGAGGGTGTGGTCGTGGGAAGAGGGAAGGGTGGGGCGGGGGAAGGTGCGGCCGCAGGAGGAGGAAGGGAGGGGCGAGGGAGGGTAAGGTCGTGGGAGAGGGAAGGGTGGGGCGGGGGAAGGTGCAGCCACGGGAGGAGGAAGGGAGGGGCGAGGGAGTGTGTGGTCATGGGAAGAGGAAGGGAGGGGCGAGGGTGATGGAGAAAGGGAGAGAAGAGAGGAAGGGGCTTGAGTAATGGAGGGAGAGGGAGGGACGAGGATGAAGGAGTGAGGAGGGAGAAGAGGGTTAAGGAGGGAAAGAGAGGGACGAAGAAGAAGGGGGAGGGAGAAAGGGGGAAGAGGCAGAGGTGAAGGGGGGAGAAGGAGGGTCGAGGACGAGGAGGGAAGTAAGAGGAAGGCTGAACGACGGAGCTTAGACAGCGCACAACAAGGGGAAGCAAAGGAAATCAGTTGACGCCTAGCAGAGAGTATCCAAGTGGAAGAAGAGGACTGTGGAGGATAACGGAGGCAATCTAAGCAGATCATATTATTTCTAGCTGGAAGTCGAACCCATCAAACCTGTTATTCAGCTACATTATCAGGTATTCTCCCAGGTATGATCACATTTATCAAGAATATAAATTTATGCTTTAGTTAGTATTGCTTCATATATTGATGTTTCTTTTCCATATCTTTATTTGATACTAAAATAGTTGTGTAGTACACATTTTTAGAACTTACTGTCTTTGGGTACTATCATGCATATCCAATTCTGGATTCTTTAAACATAACTAGATCACACGAAACATAACATCCAAAACACGATAGACACAAAACCAGAAAAAAATCCAACTAGGGGAAATACTATTAGCTATATACCTAGAAGTATCATTCAAGAGAGGGAGAGAAACACTAGGACGACAAAAAAAAAAGAGGGCAAAACACCGAAAACAAAAGGAAACATCATCAAGTGGAAGGCAATATGTCTATGACATCTCATCTTGTCACATTGAACACACCACAGGACTTGGTGTCTCAACCTAGATCTATTTCCAAGCAACAACATCAAGAATTTGAATCTCGTCATCTGCAACTTGACGAGATACTCGAATTCTCCAAATTTAAGCTTTCCAATGACCTTGATTTCATTCCATATAAAGCAATCTTGCAAGAATTAGGAATATGGAATATTCTCACAGTTGACCTAGATATTCCACTAAGAAAGGATTTGATAACACAATTATTTGTGTATTACATACCATCCAAAAGGAAAAGCTGGATTGATAATGCCAGGATATCCATGAGCCGACCAGACCTGGCTAGAGCAATTGGAATTGATTGGAAAAAGGAAAAATTCCACAATAGCAAATCTGAAACCATTATTCCTCAAAGTGATGACTGGATAACTGTTTCTCGATTACTCAGAAATCTTCTCCAACATTGGCACACTTTAGGAGGTAAATTCAAAATTGAGAATTCAGGAATTTTCGGAATAGCAGCAAAATGGATACAAGAAAGAAGACCAATTCGTATTGAATGGACAGGCCTTTTATGGAACATTATGGAAAGTGAAATAGAAGAGGTGATGGTTTCAGGAACATGCCATTTTGCACCGCTATGGCAACTTATGATACAGACACAAAAACCTAAACTTTTGCAAGGAGGAGAGAATGGAAGAAGTAGAAGTACAGGGATAAAGATGACATATATAGATGCGCAAGACAATCTTAGGCCAAGGTACAGTAAAATCGAAACTGAAATGGAGTTGGATAGTTCCTCTCAACAAAAGATCGAGAAGGAAAATATAATTGGGACAAGCCATAATATAAATCAAGAAGATAAGATCAGTTATGGTCACCCTACAGCTGTTGATGGAATTTTGTGCGAAATGGACAATAGTGAATGTTGGAGCAATGATAAAGGTAACCAGCCATTGAACACACAAACTGCTTCTCAATTGATTCAGCTCCAAAACAATCATCACAGCAGAAGATTAACACCTTTGAGGACTAGAAAGCAGTTAAATCATAGTCGACATGTTACACGACACAAAACGTGTTCTAAATTATTTACCCCATTTCCATTCAAAATTAAACATATAGCTTGGAAATTGGTAAAGAAAACAAAAAAACACCAATTATCAGAACAAAGACCTGACTTCCAAGATCTGATCTCGAATCCCCACAGTTCAGTAATACCTTCAAATCAAACTTCAGAATCCAAATCGGATACCCCAACTATAGGAAAATCAGTTAAAAGGCCACAAAAACCTGAGCAAAATTTGAAGAGATCCTTTAAAGACGCTCTCTTGGCAAACTCGTCAACATATATGGACGAAAAAAACACTATCACGCCAACATGCTCTTCACAAAAAATTGAATTCATTCCAAAATTTACTCATTCAATATCTGCGCGGAATTATTCCATGCGTGATGGAATTAAACTTATTACATTTTCAGATGAGGAAATCATCCAAATGGCACAACCTTTTCAAAACACGCTTGTAGGTAAATTTACATATGGAAGGCCAGGTGTTTATTTTATTATTGCACAACTTGAACAAACAAATATCTTTCAAAATAACTTTATAGTGACAGTTTTGGATGAAAGACATGTCCTCATACAATTTCAGAATCCAAACGATTTTAAAAGTGCTTGGAGCAAAAACATATGGAAAATGGACAAGGTGACTATGAGAACATTTCGATGGACTCCAGACTTTTCATCAGAAAAAAAATCAAATCTTATTCCCTTATGGGTGGGTTTCCCAGGTCTTTGACACCAATTTTTTAATCCAGAACCCTTTAAATCCATTGCCTCCATGATCAAAACTTTTATTGGGACTGATGAAGGCGTCAGCAAATTTACAAGACCAGGATATGCAAGACCATGTGTAGAAGTAGATATTTCACAAAAAAATTCCTGAATATATTTTTATTCAAAATGGTTCTAAGGAGATCATTAAACAGAAAGTCATCGTGGAAAGGCAACCCCTATTTTGTGCACAATGTCTAATGATTGGACACCAACAGGATACATGCCGAAAGAAGTTCAAAACTAGGCAACAAACACACATAGCCAACCATAGTAACTACAATAACTTACAAACAAAATACCACCAACCAGTAGGATCTGATAAACCTAGACACGTGATAGAGTCTGGAAAATTTGAATGGAGACGGAAGGGTATATCGAATTCTGTAGAAATAGAAAAAGCTTCTCCCACAAGAAATTATTATCACACTCGACATTCATCATCAAACCTCAACGATAACCTAGTCACCACCAATCAGTTTGATATCCTTGAACCCTTAGAGCAACTCACAATCATCTCTCCCAACTCAACTAGAACCTGTACCACTATACTCAATGCACAAGCATCACACCCAGATACAAAACTGACTAACTTCAAAGGAAGTGTCCCTAAACTATATGAGGTGACAAACAAAACAATGGATGGACAGATTCAAAAACATCAACACATCATGTCATCAACACTATGCATGTCACCGTCCTCTGATGATGCATGGAGTACCCAAAGTCTAGACAATGGCAAACATTACCTAGACCATCACAAAAACCCAAAAACAATAGTGACTCATAAACCATTTACAAAATCAAATTCTCTAAACAACCTGCGACATCCACCCGTTAACACCATAGAGGACTTCTTAGAGAATTTAACTTCTGATGATGAAACAAGAAACACCGATAAACTCCATGTTTATCACACACAGTTGAATCTAAATGGAAAAGTCTATAACCATAGCCTCGGTTCTGTTCACTCAGTTCAGAGCAAAAGCCCCTTAGAGAGTATGAGGCTCATCCATAATAGTGATTAATGTTTAATGCACTAATATGGAATTGTAGAGGCATTGCAAAAGCCGAAACAGGGACGAGGATAAAAGAACTAATAAGGAAGTATAAAGTTAACATTATAGGCATATTAGAACCGATGACTGCCCAAAGCAAGATTGATCGATATAAAATGAAATTTGGTCTCCAAGGATGTTATGCCCAACATCGAGGAAAAATATGGATCTTATGGGACAAACACATTACCTTCAGACGACTTCATGAATGCTCTCAAAGCATAACAGCTTAAATTATCTTTGAGGCTAAAGCCTTCTTGATAACTTTCATTTATGCATCATATTTTAAAGAGCAAAGGAATGCATTATGGGACAGCTTATATCAAAATATTCATACATCTAATCTGCCATGGATTGTGGGAGGAGATTTCAATGCAATTCGAAATTGCTCTGAAAAGCAAGGAGGGCAAGAACCAAACATGAACGATATGAAATTAGCATTATCAGAACCTATTCATGAAGGAAATCCTTTATCCTGGTGTAACGGACGAAGAGGTCCAAAATGAATTTATGAAAGACTAGATAGGGTCTTGATGAATGACAGATCCCTGCTTCACTACAACTTTGTTATCAAATACTTGCCTCGTAGATTATCAGATCACTCACCAATGATCATTTCCTTTCAACAACCTGCTCAAATAGTAAGGCATCCACCTTTTAGATTCCAAGCGATGTGGACTAAACATCCACAATTGCTTGACTTAGTTAAAAAGTCCTGGGATCTAATTCATCACAATGATCCCATGATAAATCTTAGCAACAAACTAAGAAATCTTAAGGCAGTACTTAAAACTTGGAATAAGGAAGTGTTTGGAAATATCTATACTGAAAGGGACAAAATGAAAAAGAGAATTGACACACTAGAAAATGACCTACAAGATCAATGGGATGATAGTAAAGATAGAGAATTATCTTTACTAAAACAAGAGCTCCTCCAAAAGGAAGAACAATATCTAATGTTTCTTAAACAAAAGGCAAATAAAAAATGGATGCAAGTAGGCGATAAAAATACCAAATATTTTCATTCGAATGTAAACCAACGTTCAAAGCTAGATTATTATACCACCATGAGAACAAAACATGGCAACAATCAGAAAGCTATGGAATTAGAGGCCGTGCAATATTACAAAACATTATTAACATCACAATTTTCTCCACTTAATCAAGAACTCCTAGAGGTTATACCAATAGGAGTACATGAAGGAGGTAACCAAAGATTGTGTAGCCAGCCCAATCCACAAGAAATTGAGAACGCCTTAAAATCCATGCATTTTGATAGTGCACCAGGACCAGATGGCTTTACTGTACGTTTTTTACATTTTTCTGGGAGATAATTAAACGAGATGTTTATGCTGCCATCCAGAGCTTTTTTGAAAAAAAGATATTACCTAAAGCTTGGAAAGCAACATTCATAGCATTGATACCGAAAAAACAAACTCCATCATCATTCTCTGAAATGCGCCCTATAAGTTTTTGCAATGTCACTTACAAAATTATATCCAAAATATTGAACCAACGATTAAGTTCAGTACTACCAAAACTTATTTCCAAGGAATAATTTGGTTTTGTTCAAGGAAGAAATATCTATGAGAGTGTTAACCTGGTACATGAAGTTTCACAATCTCTTAACCATAAAGTTCCGGGCCAAAATGTTATCATTAAGCTCGATATGGAAAAGGCATATGACAGGATCGAATGGCCATTTCTTATTTCAGTTTTACAACGTTTTGGCTTTAACTCAGAATGGATAGATATGATAAAAGCATGTGTTGAAATGAATAATTTTTCCATTCTAGTAGATGGAAACTCCACACCTTTTTTCCAAGGAACAAGAGGCCTTAGACAAGGCAATCCAATATCACCGAGCTTGTTCATATTACCGCAAGAAGTCTTGAGTCGAAACCTGCACTCTAGAATTATCGCATCTTCCATCGGAACGTATTACACGAAACATGGAGCCCCTATAATATCACATTGCTTGTTTGCAGATGATACAATTATATTTTTAAATGGAAAGAAATCGTCTTTACAAAATTTGATGAAATTAATAGATGAATATGAAATATTGTCTGGACAGAAAGTTAATAGAGATAAGAGTGCTTTCTATATTGCTGAAAAAACTCCCTTAGTTCAAAAAATAAAAATAGCAAAAATTACAAACTTTAATGCGGGCACACTTCCTTTTTTGTACTTAGGTTGCCCTATATTCATAGGACAAACCAAAGCTATTTATTTTGATCATCTTTTGGAAAAAATTCTCAGGAAACTGGACGGATGGCAAGATAAAGTTTTATCTCCAGGTGGGAAAGTTATTTTAATCAATCATGTATTGAACAGCATTCCCATTCATACATTAGCTATTCTTGATGCCCCCATGAAAATTATAGATTCTATACACAAAATCATGGCAAATTTTCTATGGTCTAACAATGATGGCAACAAAAAATATCATTGGACATTGTGGAAAAATGTTTGCTACCCTCTAGATGAGAGTGGGCTAGGAATTAGAACCCTAGCAGAAACCATAAAAATTCTTCGAATGAAAAGGGCATGGTCTTTTCATACGAAAGATACCTTATGGGCATCATTGATTAGAGAAAAGTTTGGAAAACTGGACTCAATGATATCTACTCGATACGTACCAAAACGTATTCAGAACCTCATAGAAAGCTGGGAGGAAATGAATGACGTCATTCAGTGGTCTATAGGCGAAGGAGAAGTTTTGGTGTGGCAAAAAAATTGGACAGGACTTGGATGTCTAGGAAATCTTCCAAACATCCAGATTCGGGATCAAAATATAAGGGTTAAGGATTTGTTAGATCATCAATGGGATCAATACCTTCGGCGAGACGGAGTTGAGGACACCATAATATCACAAATTAAGCAGAAAAATATACATATTTCTAATCATCCTGACCAACCCATTTGGACATTGACTACCCATTTAAATTTCACAACTAAATCTGCATGGGAATATTTTAGGGCCAAACAACCCAAAATTCACATTTTTGCTGCTGTTTGGAAGATGAGAATTCCCACGAAAATACAATTTTTCATGTGGCGATTACTAAAAAATATTTTACCACTGGACAGGAATGTAAAAGCTATTGGAATACAAATTGCTTCTAAATGTGTATGCTGTCTTAAAAGTCCACAGATGGAAGACATGGAACACTTATTCTTTCGTGGTGAATTTGCGATAGCGGTATGGAAGTGGTTCCTAGCAAAATGGGATATACCTCACAGGTACAATTTATCATTTACGCAATTGTTAGAATCCTTCCTGAAAACAAAGGCCAAGGAAGGCAAAGCATATTGTTTAAAAAAAATTTCATTTGTGTTCATGCTATGGGAAATATGGAAATATCGAAATAAAAGAAAATCGGAAGGTATGACTGTCAATGACCAAACTATTATTCATGCGGTAACCAATATGATGAGACTGACTAAACATAATATCACCCCTACCAAAATAACATCTCCCACTGAATGGAGAGGACTATGCAATTGGAATTTTACATTCGGACATACGTTGTACATTTACATGACTCAAATTATTCGTTGGGTAACACCCCCATCTTCAAAATTTAAATTGAATATAGATGGTACTTCTAAAGGTAATCCAGGATTATCATCAGGAGGGGGCATACTTAGAGATCAAAGGGGAAATTTAAATTTTTCTTTTTCAAATTTATATGATCTAGGAACCAACATGGTAGCCGAATGTAGGGCACTATTGGATGGACTTGAGTTATGTGAACAATTTGGCTTTCATGAGATTTGGGTGGAATCAGATTCAAAAGCAATGTGTGATATGATCAATTCACAGAAATGCAATATATGGAAACTGAAAAATTGGTGGAATAAAATCCTAACACATGCATCGAATTAAACATATCTCACATATTTTTCGCGAAGGTAATTCTGTTGTAGATGCTCTTGCTAACCATGCTTTAGTTCAGAAAGAACAACAAGTTTTTTGCAAGGAAGCGGACTTGCCCACAATGGTTCGTGGGAAATTAAGGACAGATCGTCTAGGGATGCCCTATCTTAAAATTCGGAAGCACATACAGCGAGAGCAAGGGAAGACATGAAGATAGAAAGTGCAATTGTTGAACACTGCAAATTTGAAGTACATACCAGCAAGATCATTCCTAGACACCATGTTGAGATAAGCTGAGTCTGGAAACAAGCGAATCAGGTGCACACTTTCCTTAATCGAATCACCTTACATACAGTATCTGCATGATATTAATTCCTAATATCTAGTATTGCATCATAATTTGAAAACACACGCATCCAGTAATATTGCATATGCATCATGACATTCTAATGCATCCATGATCATAATTCTGAATTTAAACTATCCATACATACACAAGAAAGTATCCTTACTATCCTTGATGAGCTAATATTCCATAGAAGATAAGGGAGAACATTGGACTCTTTCATGACCATTATGGAAATAACTGCCCTAGTTTTCAGCATGATACACCAGGTCCTATATCGTCAGCTACATATAATGTAAGCTTGTATCCGTAGAGTCTTTAATCAATGCAGCTGAAGGCGACCGGGGAAACCAATACATCAAATGGGGAGAAATGAATAATTCACGTGATCGAACAGAGTTCAATAATTTAGAAGCAATGTCATCAAAAGAGATGCATGAAAAGCACAAAACACCAAAAATCCAGAAGCACTAGCATCAAAAGAAATGCAGGAAAAGCCCAAAACACCAAAAATCCAGAAGCAATGGCATCAAAAGAAATGCATGCAAAGCCCAAAACAGCAAAAAACAAAAACTTTATAGCCAACAAGAAGCTGAAGCACAAGATACTATTGATCATATCTGAGGGCAGCATATCAAAGCCGCACAAGAGCTAAGCAATACAGTTCTGCTATCATCATATATCCAATTCACTCCCCAGGCGATTGATGCTAACTCTCATCCAATTCAGCTGTATTTGGAACTGGCTTTGGGGAAACAGGAGTATACTATGTGCAGCTAATTGGTAACGGATCTGTTGTGTCACTGGAAGCATAGGTTTCAGTCATGACCACTGTGATTATGATTGTGTCCAGCTATTTCCTGAAAATAAGATGGAATATGAAAATTCTGTAGTATTAGTAAGAGGAGGAAGGGTTAAGGATTTACCCGGTGTGAGATATCACATTGTTCGAGGAACCCTAGATGCTGTCGGAGTGAAGGATCGTCAACAAGGGCGTTCTAGTGCGTTGTAGATTCTTATCCAAGACTTTATCATTTGATGATGCCATGTAAATCGCTAGAAACATGTGAAGTGTATGGCTAACCCAATAACGAAAGTTTCGTAAGGGGACTAGAGCAGGCTACCATGAGACAAAGGATCTTCTTTCTAAAGAGATTCAATTTGTAACTATTATATGTCTAAGGTCCAATATTGAAATCATTTTAAAGGTTTTGCCTTACTTTGTCCGTGTCAACAAAAAATTCGAAATATCTCGACTTTTTCAGAACAGGTCCGAGTCAAATAGCAATGATTCGAAGCACTTCTTTTTACATTACACGATTTCGGAACCCAAGGACTCGATGGTATGGATATGTAAAATACAAGATTTCCAATCCTAGCAGGAAAAGGAGGGAAACGGATACTCAATTTAAAGTGAGTAAACAGAATTCCGTAGAATCCACTGAAGATGCAATAGGTATTTGTGATCGATCAGCTTCCAGTATGACCGAAGACTTTCTATCTGCATCCATAATAACTACACAATCTGGTTGTTGGTTCGACCCGAAATTTATCTTCTTGTTTCTCGAACGGATTTTTTTTTGACTTGAACAATTGGTCAAAAAACTCCCGATCCTCCATTGAGAATCATTGATACAGTTCGTCGCCATTTGTTCTATTATCTCATCTTTAAATAAATGATGGGTCTTTAAAAAGAAGGAACGGCCTTTTTGACGAATGGGAGATCCTATAAAATGACAAGCGTTTCGTAAACAAATCAGTGTCTTGTCTGAATCGAGAATAGCAATTCCATTTCTTGAACCACAGATATAGACTTTGAAATGATGAGCAGCTACCCGACGGCCCAGATGTGCGTTCGTACTCAGTAATTTTTGAATAACAATAGAATGCATTTTTTTTTATCGAGATTGGCTCAGGTGGTTAGTTTAATAGAGAAGAGAATAAACGAACAAGTAATAAGAAAAGCGCAAGCGCCTTGCTTTAAGTAACGCTGTTTGGGACATGGAAATGCTATTATAAGGAACCGGGATGAATAAGACTCAAATAAGATACTTATCTATATAATTTATTCTTAGAGACTTTATATATAATATATAAACAAAAATCTAATCTAATATATAAAATTGAGACGAAAACTAAGAGCTATGAGAATACATTGTATATGGATGTAAAGTCTGCATTAAAACTTTTGTATATGGATGTAAAGTAGGGTCATTTAAACATTACAATCAAATAAAGAGCTATGAGAATCTTCATGAAAAAAAATATTTTTCCCATATAGACTATCTTCCAAATTCTCTGTTGCATGATCAACATATACATCTTTATAATTACATAATCATCTTTTTGGTGTAAATGACAGATTCACAGGATTAAACCACAGCAGGAACGTGCATCCCGACAGAGCTGCAAGTGCAAAGGCAACAAGATACCAAAATAGCAAAGGGGAGAACGAGAAGAAGTACCGCACTATCGGCAGCATGGTCAATGTATCAAACACTCACCACCTTCAATACACTTCATGATAAGAAAGATATCACCAAGCAAATAAGCTACACGCAGAAGATAAAATCCCCAGAACAAGTTCATACAAGGAGGCATTGAAGAAGAAAAACAAAAAGCATGGAGGAAGCCAATGCAAATTCCCCTCAACGAGAATGACCAAGCATGCATATGGTTCAAATTTCAAAATCTACCGGTCACAGCAATATTCTATCAATCATGCATGATCGTAGGGCATCTTGAACAATGTATCCTCACATTTATATCAATGAAGAATTTATAACAAAAAAAAAGATAGATAGATAGATAGATAGACACACAAATCGACAGACAGATCGATAGATAGATCGATAGACAGATAGAAAGACAGACAGATAGACAGATAGATAGACATATAGATAGACAGACAGATGGACATACAGATGGACAAACAGATGGACAGACAGACAGACAGACAGATGGACAGACAGATAGACAGACAGATAGACAGACAGATAGACAGACAGATAGACAGATAGATAGATAGACAGATAGATAGACAGACATATAGATAGACAGACAAACAGACAGATAGATAGACAGATAGATAGACAGACAAACAGACAGATAGATAGACAGACAGATAGACAGACAAACAGACAGATAGATAGATAGATAGATAGGTATCCTAGTTTTCCATACTATTGTGTTTAGGATGTTTTGGGGTTTTCTGCTGCGAAAATGCTGCCATGCTGACTTTGTAGTGAATTCTCCATGTGTAGTAAGAGTCCAAATTGCTGAATCCGAAACATTTGATATCTTCGACATGACGGGGTTCCTGAACAGATTATCACACGAATGAGAAATAAGGAATATAAATTATCAAATGTTTCGGATTCAGCAATTTGGACTCTTACTACACATGGAGAATTCACTGCAAACCCAACATGGCAGCATTTTCGCAGCAAAAAGCCCCAAAACATCCTAAACACAATAGTATGGAAAACTAGGATACCTACTAAGATCAAGTTTTTTATGTGGAGATTTTTCAATAATGTATTACCAGTGGACACAAAAATACAAAAAATTGGTGTCCATCTTGTATCGAAATGTTCTTGTTGTCCAAGAAATCCTCACATTGAGGATCGAGACCATCTATTTTTTCAAGGGGATTGGGCGAGACACCTTTGGAAGTGGCTAATGCAGAAGTGGAATGTGACGCAAACCTTCCATTCGTTACCGAAGGAATGGTTAATGAGCATAATGAGGCCTGCATCCAAAGAGAGTAAAGCCTCTATCTTAAGGAAATGTTCATGCCTTCTACTCCTATGGGAAATATGGAAGAAAAGAAATCTAAGGAAATGGGAAAATGGAGATAAAGGATATTGGTCTATCACGCATAAGATACAAGCGTGGATAAAAAATATTGAACACATCAGTACACCCACAAAGATCACAGAAAAAAAAGATGTTCAAAGCCTGCTAAACTGGAACATAGACCCGGGACCACTGGAATGCAAACATAATATTGTACTCATTTCCTGGAGGCCACTTCAGGGATCAATATATAAACTTAATGTAGATGGCGCATCAAAAGGAAATTATGGGAAAGCAGCAGGAGGAGGAATAGTAAGAAATGCGCAACATGTGATGATTTTGCCTTCTCCAATGGATACCCTGAAGGCACTAATATGGAGGCAGAAGGCTGGGCACTACTAGACGGATTAAGACTGTGAAAGTAAAGGGATCAACAGAATAATCGTAGAATTGGATTCTACAGCACTCTGTCAAATAATACAAAACCGTATCTGCTCTATGTGGAAATTAAGAGAATGGTGGGAACAGATCATGAGACAAATAAATCAAATAGAGGAAATCAGGCATATTTATCGAGAAGGGAATAGTGTTGCAGATGCATTAGCTAACTATGCTATTGACAAAAATGAGAATTTTTTGTTTTGCAGGGTAGAAGACTTACCAATTGAAGCAAAAGGCAGATACCGAGTGGACAAATTAGGTATGCCACATCCCAAGTACTTCAAATCAATGAGCACAAATTAAAAGCAATCCAACGATATGGAAGCTGGACGCAAGCCAAGAGGTATGTTTTTCGCTTCCAAAATTTTAAATTATTGAACAAGTTAAAATTTCAATGCAAGAAATCGACTACTAATATACCATGTTCATCATGTTTTTATGTGGTCATTAGACACGATATACTTTATTTTAGATTCATTGAAAAATACGAATATATTTTCCAACTGTCATACATGATAGAATGGGAACTCCTAAAGATGAGACAGCTTATATTCCTCTGAAAGATGAGAAAGTGGGATAGGAGTGGAATATTCAAGGTCAATCATGAAGCTATAGATACAAGATCATCAATCCAGTAATACACACTCTGTAGCAGGGACAGCTAGAGTGTGCGTCTTAGTCTGGGGGCTTGCTATTTGAGGTACGTGAAAATGACCGGGGGAACCACGACTAGAAGGGGGAAAGAGGCTAATACAAAATAGTGAAGACCTTTGAAATGGAAAATGCCCATCAACATGAACGCGATAAACGCAATCAACATGGTGAATGCCCCAGAAATAAAGTCTCTTGAATAAGCAAGAACAAGCACAATATTGGAAGGGCAACATATCAATCATGGGAGAACTCAAAACTTCGAAAAAAAAAAAGAAGAGAAAAAGGAAAAACCAAAGCTCAAAATGAAGTTTATGCAGAAAAGTGGAATTCGCAAAGCAACTGATTATGGCGATTAAGCTCATGTCAAAGCTGAAAATAAGCCCCCACCCAAAAGTCAATGCTAACCCTCATCAAATGCACATCCTTAGATACCAAGTCAATGGACTGAGGAACAGATTCCTGCTGTAAACTGCTATAGTTTCTGTGTTGCTGTTTTTGAGAGTCAACTTCTATTAATTCTTGGTTAGCCTTGCGTATGTCCCCAAGTCACATGTCAATTCCTAACGAGGATATAAGCGTCATAATTGAAGGTGTTCTCATAGAGTATTGTGAAAAGAAAAGAAAATATAAAAATATTTTGCATGACCTCAATTTTATTTGAATGATTTTTATTTCACTTGAACCAGGAGCTCTAATACAAATCCTAACCCATATCCAAGTTTTTACTTGAGATGCATTTGTGCGTGCCATGGTGTGTTTTTTTTTCAGGTGCAGGTCAGTTATTCAGCAGAAACGATGGAGCTTCATCCTAGAGAAGAGCACTAGTCACCATGATTTGAAAATGCATATCTGAAGCAAACTGAAATACGAGGAAAACACATGGCATACTTCTGAAAATGCCTCCGAATACAGAGGATGAAAGCAAAAGTAAATCACGGTATAGAATGCTACATGCCAACATACATGATGAAGTGAAGACTCTAGATCCACAAGAGGAAAAAGAATTACTATGTTCATCATCGCCGACGACATTCATACGAGGACGTTTTGTCAATTTCAACCTTATGTACCTCCTCCATCGGATGAATAACACTCATATCAAAGGTGGTGGCCGAATGGGCAAAGAAATTTTGTAAAGTCACGTTTTATATCAATGAAATGTCAATATTGAAAAAAAAAAAAAAGATAGATAGATAGATAGATAGATATTGATAGAGGGTCGCCTTCTAAAACCCATCTCCACAACTGAGAGAGTAAGATGTGAGCCATCGCCCTCCATCCCCGTCATGCTGCGTCTCACCTCCTCCTCTTCCTCCTCCCCTCTCTTCTCCACCATCTCCAAATCCCTCTCTCTCTTCACCCACCGCCGCCTCGTCTCTTCCCCTCTTCTCCTCTCCCTCAAAGACGCCGCTCCCCGCAAAAAACCCACCAAAACCCACCTCCGCCGCCTCCATGGCGACCCCTCCCCGAACCCAATTCCCCCCCAAACCCCCCCTCCGCCCTCGCCTGCTCAGCCCTCTCGCAAGGCCATGCTCAAAGCCCGCCGCGAGTCCCCAGAAGGCATTCTCCGCCACAAGCTCGACATGTGCTCCCGCCGAGGCGATCTCCTTGAAGCCCTCCAGCTCTACGACGAGGCTAGGTCCCAATCCATCCCCCTCTCTCAACATCACTACAACGTCCTCCTCTACCTCTGCACTTCTTCTTCTCCTTCTTCCTCTTCTGGAGGAGAAGAAGAAGTAGCAAAATCTTCTCCTCGCTCGATTGAGACGATCAAACTCGGGTTGGAGAGAGGATTCGAGATATTTGAACAGATGGATCTCGACCGAGTGCCCCCAAATGAAGCGACTTTCACCAGCCTGGCGAGATTGGCCGCTGCGAAGCAAGACCCGGATCTCGCTTTCAAGGTTATCGATGAAATGTCCAAGTCGGGAATTCCCCCCAAATTGAGATCCTACGGGCCTGCTCTCTTCGGATTCTGCTCCAAGGGCGACCCGGAGTCGGCTTTCAAGGTAGAATCTCACATGGCTGAGTCTGGGGTGATTCCAGAGGAGGAAGAACTCGCTGCCCTTTTGAGAGTTAGCGCTGAATTTGGTAAAGAAGAGCAGGTCTACCGTCTTCTTCATCGATTGAGGGACATTGTGAGACAGGTTTCTGCGTCGACGGCTGAGATTGTTGAACAGTGGTTTGAATCTGAGGTTGCTGGGAGAGTGGGGAAGGAAGAGTGGGAAGAGGAGAAGGTGCAGGAGGGGATTGTAAATGGGGGTGGAGGGTGGCATGGGCTTGGTTGGCTTGGAACGGGGGATTGGTGTGTTGGGAGGACTGAGATTTCTGAAGAGGGTGTTTGTCAGCGGTGTGGGGAGAAGCTTGTTTCGATTGATATTGATCCGTTGGAGACTGAGAATTTTGCCAAGTCTCTGGCGAGTTTGGCTATGCAGCGTGAGGTCAAGGCTGACTTTAATCGATTCCAGGTCATTCCTCTCTCTCTCTCTCTCTCCATATATCTCTATCTATCTATTTCTGACGCAAATTGGCAGGGTAGTGTTTATTGTCCTTGGTTTTTTTCTCTGCATTTTATATTCATAAAGGAAGTCTGAACTTGATTATCTATAAGCAGAAATAGAGACCTTGGTCAACTGGCTTTTGCGTCATTTCTTGTGTTTTTTTATTGGTTTTTTTGGTTTATGTCCCTTGCTGGGTGTGTGGAGTATGGCTATGGTATGTTGATAAGATTCCCCTCAAGACTTACCAGTCGAAGAAGAGGAGAGCTGAAGTGTCCCCACGTGCGGAAGGATCCACACGTGAGAACGTTTGAAAAATACAAGGCGGGAGCCGTTCAAGACTCTATAAATAAGGTGGATGCGGGAAAGAATGGGACGGGAAGTATTCAGTTACAGCTAGCTCTTCTTGGAGATCCTCCGGGAGCAGAAGCGGCGCCCGATCCGGACGACCGCGGATTCGTCTTTTCTACCTCGAGCTATCCTGTACCGAACTCTCAATCTTCAACGACATCTCTATCGATTGGATTCTATTGCATTATTGCTCTTCCTCCGGGATCTTGATCTGTTTTTTTCGAGATTCTATCAAATCATCGAGAGGGAATCCTACGTCGACTACGGTGTTCTAACATTTCTGGTATCAGAGCCTTCTTTCTTGGATCGAAAGCTGCGAAGAAATCGGGATTGATTACATCTTATGCGAAGGCGTTGAGAACTCAACCACCGTAATTCCAAGATCATGGCTGATTTGGAAGAAAAGTTGGAAGCACTGGCGACTCGAGTGGAGGCCAACCAGAGTCGTGTTACAAACGTCCTTGAACACCTAATGCAAGAAGTGGCTTCTATGAGCGCGCAAATGAAGAATAAGGCGCCGATTACTGGGAATTCTGATTCTTATGAGGAGGTTCATCATCAACCCCTGGAGAGGAGAACCGATTTTGATTGCAGGTTCAAAAGAGGTGACCTACCAGTATTCAGCGGCTACCAACCAGAAGCTTGGTTAAAAACCGTTGAGCGGTTCTTCCGTCTACACCCCATGGCAGATCATGACAAGCTACATTTACTCGCTATTCACATGGATGATGCCGCCCGTACGTGGTTCATTCACACCGAAGAGAGTTTCGGTATGGCAACTTGGTTGGACTTCAAAAATCATTTTGAGGGAAGGTACGCTCTAGCAGTACACGTCTTACATCGTCAACTATTTGAAGTGCAACAGAGAACCTCAGTTAGTGCATATCGGACGGAATTTGAGGAAATTATAATCCAATTACCATTGGTGGCCCCAGAAATAAAAGAGAGTGCTTACCTCCGGGGACTATTTCCAGAAATTCGGACAGAGGTATTACGTTACAGGCCGTATGGATTGAGAGAAATTATGGATCTCTCTCTGCGTGCAGAGGCAGACCTGGGAACTCTATACAGAGCTTGTCAGTCCGTTCCACCATATGCAGAGTTTAATCAAGAAGTATCGGCAGTACCCAGAACCAACACCATATACCCTCCAAAGACAAACACCTATTCTTCTAATCAGGCGAAGGCACCCAATCACAATCCGACACCCCAGATATATCAAGGTCAGACCAGTCAAAGAATATCTCAGAACGACAGAGCTGGGCGGCGACGGAATGTGAGGATTACGGACTCAGAGTATCAGCAGAGAAAGGACAAAGGCCTATGTTATTATTGCAATGACAAATTTACACCAGGCCACTGGTGTAGGAGGAATTTAAATTTGATCTTGGTCAGAGAAGGAGATGAAAACGGGGGACCTATGGATCTTGTTGAAGAAGATGATCTCATGCAAACCGATGAGGATCCTATAACCGAGGGAGCATTATTTTTGGCAAGGGTAAATCTGAGGCAAGCTCAAAGACATTCGGCCACAGGGGCTCTCAAGCTTTGGGGATCCATTAAAGGATCAAGTGTAGTGGTATTGATCGATGGGGGAGCAACTCACAATTTCATTAACCCTGCTATTTTAAACTCCTTGGACATACCGATCACAGCAGGACCCAGATTTGACGTCCAACTCGGAGATGGGTATCTAAGATCCTCTCAAGGCGTATGCTTGAATGTGAATCTTTACTTGCAAGGACTGGATATCGTTCAAGACTTTTTTCCACTTTCTCTGGGCAGATTTGATGTGATTCTCGGGGTGCACTGGCTGAAAACTCTAGATTGGTTTTATTCCAATTATCGGTTACTAACACTCAAGTTATTGTGGAATAACAGAATATATACTTTACAGTCAGACCCTGAATTTCGACCATATGGAGAAACTACTAATTTGCATCCGCAAGAGCTGCTCCGGAACAAGCAACAATTCAGGAGACTCCATGCACTATGCGACCCAAATCAAACAATGGTACTTAATCTCCAACTCTCTCCTTTGATTTCCAATTATGAGTCGTTATACCCTGATGTTTTTGAAGCCAAGTTGAAACTACCACCTTCCAGAGTGGGAGACCACCAAATACACTTGATTCCAGGGTCAAAAACAGTCAACCTGCGCCCCTACCGATATTCCTATTTGCACAAAAATGAAATCGAGACACTTATTCAGGAAATGTTAGAAGCCCAGGTTATTCGGCATTCAGTCAGTTCTTTCTCTAGTCCAGCCCTATTAGTTAAGAAAAAAGATGGTGGGTGGAGGATTTGTATCAACTACAGAGCTTTGAACAAGATTACTATTCCAAACAGATTTCCAATTCCAATCGTGGAAGAATTACTAGAGGAATTACATGGTGCAACTATTTTTATTAAATTAGACCTTAAGTCTGGGTATTATCAAATTCGGATGTTCGAAAAAGACATTTACAAGACTGCTTTTAAAACGCACCAAGGGCATTACGAATTCCTAGTTATGCCTTTTGGACTCTCCACAGCCCCAGCTACATTTCAAGGACTTATGAACTCCATTTTTCATCTGTTTCTGAGAAAATTTGTGCTGGTATTTTTTGATGATATCCTCATATATTGCAAGTCTTTGGAAGAGCACGAAAGTCATCTTAAAATGGTGTTGAAAATGCTTCAAGATCACCAATTGAGTGTCAATTTAAAAAAATGCACCTTCCACAGAGACAAGATAGAATTTTTGGGGCACTGGGTGTCGGCGGCTGGGGTATCGACTGACGCAGAAAAGGTGGATGCTGTACAAAAATGGCCCACGCCTACCAATCTTAAGCAATTACGTGGATTTCTGGGGTTGACAAATTACTACAGAAGGTTTGTACGTCATTACTCTGCTATAGCCTTACCATTGACTGACTTATTGAAAAAGAATGCATTTAAGTGGGGGGATGAGGCAGCCAAGGCGTTTGCAGCTCTCAAGAAGTCTTTGGCTACAACACCAATTCTCAGCCTCCCTGATTTCTCAAAACCATTCACTGTAGAGAATGACGCATCAGGAGTAGGAGTGGGGGCGGTGCTTATTCAGGACTTCCACCCCATTGCCTATTTCAGCAAGTCTCTATCCTCGAGAGCTCAAGCCAAATCAACCTATGAAAGGGAATTAATGGCCGTTGTGTGGGCGGTGAATAAATGGAAGCATTATCTTTTTTTTAACAAGTTTAACATCTTGACAGACCAAGCATCTCTCAAATTTCTGAATGATCAGCAAGGCATACCTCAGCACTACCACAAGTGGATGTCCAAATTGTTGGGGTACAACTTTGAAATTAGATACAAAGCTGGCAAAAATAACACTGTAGCTGATGCCTTATCTCGTTCTATGGCAAGTATGTCTCTGCTCAATGTAACCATAACTCATTGGTTGGACAGGAAGCAACTAGAAAGTGAAATTGATCAAGATCCAGTACTGGCCAAAATTAAGAATTCCGTCATGATAAATGATGGACGGTTCCCAGGATATTCTCTCCACCAAAATCTACTGATATTCAAATCCAAGTTGGTTATTCCTAGTTCTTCTGCTTTAATTGACAAAGTGTTGTATGAACTGCATGATGCTAAGGTGGGAGGACTCGGAGGGTTCTTGAAGACCTACAAGCGTATATCTCGACAATTCTACTGGAAGGGAATGAAGAGCAAAATAAAGGCATATGTCTCCTCTTGTCACATTTGCCAAGCACATAAATCCTCCACACTGAATCCACCAGGGTTGCTGCAACCGTTGCCTATTCCAGAAAAAATTTGGGAGGACATATCCCTTGATTTCATTGAAGGCTTACCCACATCTCAGAAATTCAATTCTATTTTAGTGGTGGTGGATAGATTAAGTAAGTATGCCCATTTCATTCCCGTCAAACATCCATTTTCAGCTTATGACATAGCTGCAGTGTTTACCAAGGAGATTGTTCGACTCCACGGGATCCCCAGGTCCATTGTATCAGATAGGGGAAGCGTTTTTACAAGTAAATTCTGGAAAGAATTGCACAAGATCCAAGGTACAACCTTAAATCTCAGTTCTTCTTACCACCCAGAGACTGATGGGCAGACTGAAGTTACAAACAAAAGTCTAGAATGCTATTTGAGATGTTTCTCTTCAGAACAACCCAAACAATGGGTAGAATGGTTACCATGGGCTGAATATTGCTACAATACGTCCTTCCATTCAGCGATCAGAATGTCTCCATTTAAAATTGTATATGGTTGGGATCCCCCACATCTTTTAAAATATGGAAGTCCAGCGACTCCTCTGGACTCTTTAGATACCCTTTTACAGGAGAGGGACCGGATATTAACATTAATCAAGTCTCACTTGACCAAGGCACAACAGATTATGAAGTATCAGGCTGACAAGCATAGACGAGATGTGGAATTTCAAGAGGGGGATTGGGTTTATTTGAAGGTCCGACCATACCGTATGAGGTCTATAGCCCATAGACAGTGGGAAAAACTGTCACCTCGTTACTTTGGACCATATAAGGTTCTTCAAAAGATTGGGCACGTCGCTTATAGGCTGGAGCTTCCAGTTGACTGTCGTTTACGCCCTGTCTTCCACGTTTCTAAACTTAAGAAAGCTATTGGAAGTAATTCGGCTGTAATTGACATTCCGCCTAACTTGTCTGATACTTTGGAATGGCAGGTTTTCCCAGATTGCATCTTGTCTTACCGATTTAACCGAGACGGCATTCAAGTGCTAGTTAAATGGAAGAAATTGCCAAACTACGAGGCAACCTGGGAAGATGTAAATACCATCAAACCACAGTTTCCGAGCTTCCCAATTGGGGACCAATTGGTCTTCGGAGGGGGAAGTAATGATAAGATTCCCCTCAAGACTTACCAGTCGAAGAAGAGGAGAGCTGAAGTGTCCCCACGTGCGGAAGGATCCACACGTGAGAACGTTTGAAAAATACAAGGCGGGAGCCGTTCAAGACTCTATAAATAAGGCGGATGCGGGAAAGAAGGGGACGGGAACTATTCAGTTACAGCTAGCTCTTCTTGGAGATCCTCCGGGAGCAGAAGCGGCGCCCGATCCGGACGACCGCGGATTCGTCTTTTCTACCTCGAGCTATCCTGTACCGAACTCTCAATCTTCAACGACATCTCTATCGATTGGATTCTATTGCATTATTGCTCTTCCTCCGGGATCTTGATCTGTTTCTTTCGAGATTCTATCAAATCATCGAGAGGGAATCCTACGTCGACTACGGTGTTCTAACATATGTTTTAAGGAGAAAACAGAGACCCTGGTCAACTGGGTATTTTATGTTTTCTTGAAATTTTCTGTCTCTCTCTCTATATATATTTCTTGTTCATGAGACTAGTGGCTGAAGTTTGACCTTGGTTAGCTGTAAGGGAAAACAGAGATCCGGATCGAGGGGCTGTTGCTTATTTTTTCGGAATTTGTTTCTACATTTGTTTTTGTTTATGAAACTAGTTGGGTCGGTGAAGTTTTGGCCTTGGTTAGATGTATGGAAAAAATAGCGACCCTGGTCAACTGGGTCTCGCTTATTTTCCATAGATGTTTATTTTTATTTTTACTACACTTCGGGGTTGGTGAAGTTTGACCGTGATTAATTGTAAAGAAAAGCATAGACCCTGGTCAGCAGGGTATTCTTTATTTTCCCTTTTTTTTACGATTTTTGTTGATGGATTGATGAAATCTGACATTGATTGTCTTTAGGAGTGGCTTGACCGCAATGGACCGTTTGATGCCGTGATTGATGGTGCCAACGTGGGCCTCGCTAATCAGCACCACTTCAGCTTCTTCCAGGTGAATATTACATCTCTATTTCTAAACGAGATGGAGCTCTTTATATTCTTTTGGCTCAAATGTAAGTTGACTTCTGTGGTCAGTTGACTTCTGTCGTGAATGGAATGCGAAAACTCAGCCCCACAAGAAAGCCGCCGCTTGTTGTTCTGCATAGCCGGCGGGTGAAGGGTGGTCCAGCAGACAGCCCAAATAACAAGAAGCTTCTAGAGAGCTGGCGACGGAGTGGGGCCCTCTATGCCACGCCACCGGGATCTAATGATGACTGGTCAGCGTTTATTCTCTTGCCCACTTTTTATGTTTTTTTTAAAACTAATATTTCATCAGAAAACCCTTGAACATAATTGTTTTTCAACTTTCATTCTTTAAATCTCTCCATGTCCCCCATACCTCAGAGAAACAGATGCCTTGAGAGAGAGACAGAGAGAAAGAGTTTGATGGGGGAGAGAGAGAAACTGTCATTCAATGCAGTAGACATTCTGTCAGCTCTTGGATGATTGGAGGAGAGAATGAGAGGCAGGGCGTCAGGATTCCTCCTGCCACATTGAGAGAGAGGGAATGAGAATCTTAGAAAATAAGTGGATTTCCCGATGTCATTCATGTTCTATCTGCCTTAAATAGGGAGATAGACTTTTACACTTTTACACAAAACCCCCTGAGAAATTAGGGAAGACATCTTAACCCTACAGCCTAACACACTTTATATCGAAGTGTACTCTCCCTGTGCCTGTATTCAGCCACCAGGGGAAGAGGTAGAAAGTTGTTGATAGTGTGAGAGAAAAAATTGTTGTTGATAGGTGGCATTTGATGAAGCAAACATTTTATATGAAAGCTCGATACCCATAAAATATTCAACCCCTGGATAGAGGAAGATAGAAAGAGGTGGACAAGCGCTTGATGGTGGAGACATGTGATAAACATCCCTTGAGAACTTACCAAAAGGAGAAAAGAGAGATCGGGAACACGGCACGTGTGAGAAGATTTGAAATAAAGCGGGAAATGGAGCAACTCCAAAGAAGGTGGCGCAAGGCTATAAATAAGAAGGGGGTTCCTGGTAGAAGGGTATCAAGAAGTTAGTTCTAGTTCCAGAGCGACCAGAGATACTCCTCGCGCGGGTGCTGGACCAATCCGGACAGCACAGATCTCTCGTTCCAGGGAGATCCCTCAATCTTCTATTGCTGATTCTCATTCGTTCCCTACTTCTTCCGTTGATCTCTCATCTATTGTCTTACAAACATTTGGATCTTTGGAAATCCTTATCGTACCACTTCAATTGATTGAGATCACTGGTTTATGCATGGTCCTTTCTGAGTGACCTTCTCTTTGGCTCATATCAAATCCTCGCTGGATCTAATCCAATAAGATATACGAAGAGAGATTCTACAGTACCTTATCAACATGTTACATCTTAGCTCACACCCTATACCAGAGTTCCTAAGGAGAGGAAGCAAAAGATAGAGAGATGAGATAGATTGCACTGGAGATGTGATGTCTCTTAATGCACAGATACCAGCTGTGACAGATTATCTACCTTTGTGTCTCATTTTTCTCCAAATCAAAACCCTTTACTAATTTTATTGCAGTTGATTATATGTTGCAGGTACTGGCTTTATGCAGCTGTCAGTTGCAGATCTTTACTTGTCACAAACGATGAGATGAGAGATCATTTGTTTCAGCTTCTGGGCACCAGCTTCTTCCCACGATGGAAGGAGAAGCACCAGGTACTTTCTCTTCCTTTATTTCTCTCTTTTACTTGTCTTTCTATCTCTCATCCGCATAACCGTTATGTGTTTGTTTTTCTGAAGGTGAGGCTAAAGTTCTCGAGAGATGGGATGAGCTTCCGCATGCCGCCCCCTTACTCGATCGTCATTCAGGCGAGTCTACCATCATACTCATATTCTGTCTCCCTTATTCGCTCACTCTCTCTCTCTCTTTCATTCGCTAGATTACAAAACATGATCATTATGGCAGCGCTATGACACAATTAAGGAGGATTTAGGACAAAAAGATGATCATCTGACTTTCTTTTTTGCTCTTTCAGCATATCTCTTCCTCTCTTTTTCTACCTTTCATCCTCTCTCTTTCTAGATCTCTCTCTCTTCCTGCTGTTATATTCCGCTTGCTTTTCCTTTTCATTATCCCTCTCCATCTCTCTCCGTCTCTCTCTGTACCCCTTAAAATATCCTAGGAGGCAGCCAGGAGATTGTGGAGGGGCTGATTGGGATGAGAAAGCCAATCGGTATGGAAGGCTATCCCTGGAAGGTGCATAGGTGTGACCTGCACCATCATTGCACAAATGTATCCATCCATTTCTCAAGATATCATATCTTTATACTTCATTATTCAAGAATTTTTGATAGAGACCTACATCAAGGTCCCTATCATTGGTATCAGAACTTTGTTTAAAAAAAAAAAATCATTGGTATCAGAACTTCATATAATACTTACATTATTGTCCCTGATACCAATGATAGAGACCTTGATTTAGGTCTCTATCGAAGTGAAAGTTCTTGAAGGACAAATTGTAAAGATATGACATCTCGAGAACTGGATGGGTACATTTGAAAGCTGGCCCACGTTTATATATTTTCTATGGAGTGTATTCCGTGCTGATTGGCTAATCCAAATCAGGCCCTGCACACTCTCCTGGCTCTTTCATCTTCCCCTTTATTGCAATATCAGCCCTTAACAGTAACTTCTTCTTGCCCACTCCTTAAGGGGGAGGGGCTACAATATTTGGAAAGGAGGGAATCTTATCAGTTTCTTTTTCCCCTCTCTTTCCTTTGATAAAAAATATCATGATTAAGGTATTATTGCTTACTTAACAATGATTATTGATCTAACTGAATATTATATCTTGCATAAATTACTGCTCCGTTCTCTCTCTCTCTCTCTCTCAGTCTCTCTTCTAATAATGGCATTCATGGTTCTTCAGGAGTCAGCTGATGGTCGATGGCACGTGCCAACCCTAGAAGGTGATGACATAGATTCTCCCAGGCAGTGGGTCTGTGCTGCCAGGGCCTCTGTGCCCATCAAATCTCAAAGCCTCATGAACTCGTAGGTGATGTCAATCCGTGTGGGCTGGTCCCATTATAAAATGTGTAGAATTTTTAACTCCAAGATTGATCAAGTTTTGGAGAACAATATTGTCCCCATTTGTTGGCTCCTTTATAATATAATGGAATTTTTAACTCCAGCATGAGTTTTTCTCTTTATATTCTCTTCTATTGTGATACAATCCTTGTCGTCCATGAGCACAGGTGTCTCCAGCAGATTGATGGAAACCCTAGACGAGAATGTAGTTTCTGCTTGAACTATAGAAAACCCTACACTTTTTTTACTATCCAAGCCTGGTTTAAATACCAGGTTATAAGATACACGTATTGGGCCGATAGTTAGGCCCATTAGTCTAAAAACAGAAATATCAAATATAGAAAAACATGAGAAAAGGAAATAACAAAGAAGAGTAATAGTAAACAGGGCCAGTCCGGCTGACAATCCTAAACTAGTACTTGACCTCTAGGATTGATTTTTCTCTTCCATGTTATTGACTTTATTCTTGGATTAGCCCTAACCTAAGGTGGATGAAAAAAATGTGAGACAGATAGCAAAGATGTTTGCATGGATGTCTCTCGTGCTGGGTATTTCACTCTTATGTTGAGAATGTTAGACAGTGGGTGCCTTTAAGAGAAAGAATTTGTTGAGTCCATCCACACAAATCCATAGATGGTACTATAACTAACTATCAACTAGGTTGATTAATGCTGCAGTTGTCTACATGTTATTAATCATGGTATTCAAATGGCCTTAGTTAAGATGTAGAAATAAGTCGGCAAAAGTGATTGAGTGGTCAAGATGTAAATATTTATCCTTGGTATTCGATGAGCTAACTTAATGGAGACGATACAACGAGACCTTGGCTAAGGTAGTTTAAATACTAAAGAAAGAGATCTTTAATTATTTTTTAATGTATCATTCATATCTAGGATGACAATTTGTGGTTTGACAGGTTACCAAAGCTTGTCATTCTAATAGTGTCACACGGATGCACGATTATACAAATATGATAACTAATCATATAAAAGTTTCATGAAGGGTTGATGAATCACTTGTCCCCTATAAATACAGATAGCACGCCAACAAGGATTGACATATTTGTCAGTCCTTGTCGGCGTGCATTTGTTAAGGCATTATTCAAGCATATTATTAAATGTGAGTTTTGATGCAAAATCTTTGGGAAATCTATGGATTCAACCACAATGTTGGCTATGTGTGACATAGATTGAAGAAACAAAAATGTTGAATGACCAAAATTTATTTAACTTCAGATCATGATACGTAATGCTCCACGAGTATTAGGCTATAATTTTTAGGTTAGTTTTATCTTTTTATTATATTCCACCCATCATTGTAGAAATGGCTCCCTTGGATTTTGTTCCTACTTAAAATTAGCATAGTAATTTGCTCGTTCAAAATCTCATTCGGGTCTGTTTGTAAATTTTGTGGGGTCAAGATTGAAGGAGAATACATATACACTATAGTGAATACATTCAATGAGAACAATGAATGAGAACGGAATGTGTGATTTGGGTTTTGGTTTGGTTGTGCCGCCCTTATATTTCCATCATGGATTTGGGTTTTGGTTGTGCATGACCCACATTGGCTATCCACGTGAACTTGGACCAATAGTCTGCACCCTCAATGTAGCCACATGTTTTTGCACTGGATGTGACTCATGCCCTAAATGGACCCTCCATAGATAACCAATAAGGAAAGCCTTGGTGTGGACTAAATGGGCACTTATAATGGTATTTTGGCAAAGTTAAGATGATTTGGTCCTATTTTGGCTTTTAAATTGCAAAAGCCCATTGCTGGGTTGATCAAGTCATTTATGGCTTGAAATAGTTTTGGTAAATCATTTGCTGGACATTTTTATTATTATGATCCATTCTATTACTACCATTTTGAAATTATATTAATTTAATTATTCATCTAAGAGAGACATCATGCATCTAGGTTGCTTCAATAAAAGATGAATAGTGTGAACTATCTAAAAAAAGGGCACAATGAGGCCAATAAATCAACCCCCAAGGGTATCTAGGAAACTTAGTAATGCAAAGGACTCCACCAAGGGGAATACAAAGGACTCCATCCAAGTTACTTAATCTAGTAGGTGGACTGATTTCGATTACTGAGAAATCCAGTATGTAAAAGTTATATTTTCATCAACATACCACTAGGACTGTTGATTCTGATAAAACAATATAATAATGGTGCGTAACTGATAATTTCTAAGGGACTTTATGTTTGGTAAATTCATAAAAGATGCCCCTGAACCTGATCACAATTCATAAAATTATATATTACATTATGGATATTACGTAAATATTTGCATCAAAAGGACCCATTTTCATGATATCATCATTTAAATAGAGTCAAATATTTTTTATAATATATTAGTTCATTATTTTTAAAATATTGATATTTACCAAGAATTTATGACTTTTAATTTATGGAGAGTTTTTTTTGGGGTAAAATCACAATGTCGGATACATCCAACCCTGCAGTTGTGACGGTAGACCAATCCATCAGTGCCCTAGACGCCATCAAAGGGGTGTTTATTGATAAAATGTAGTGTTTTTCATCATTTTTGGACGTGGAGCGAGCGTACATGTCCCAATTACACACAGACCCTACTCGCCCATACCCATGTTGCAGGAATTGAAAGGTACATATGTGTTACCTAGTGAAACCCGAGAGATGATCACTCGTGCTAGTAGGAGTTGGGGGAGCCCTCATCGTGATGCAAAAGTGTGGAGTGCATAGTCCGTCTCGCCTTCACAGATGTCATCGTGGAGGTGCGCAACTTGACAAACTATCAGGCGAGAGGGTGAGCTCTCGCGCCTCAAGCTCTCCATGCTATTCGTTACTCCTGCGGGCCTTCCTTCGACAGTGTGCGATGCGTACGAAGGGTCGGCAAGCCAAGGCATTCAATGTAATAGCATCCACGAGCTGTCAAAGAGAGTGCCTGCCAAGAAAGGAAAAGGGAGGAGGGGGTTTGTGTGTGTACCACGTGGTTGGCAAGGGCATCTAATGTCTCACTTCCCTCGCGCAGGTGGTGATGGATACTAGTTGTGCAGGGGCGACACTGCATGATGTCCTTCCATACGCATTGTAGTCACCTCTAAGCGCATTTTTTCTGCATGAAGCATGTCAACTAATACATGTAAGGTCCAATTCTACGACGATATGGTGAACGTTTCGTTCCTCGCATAGGTGTAAACTATCACGTATTGCCATGGCCTCGGCTATTGTATTAGTTTGTATTGATGGAAATATATGTGACCCGCAAGCCAATCACACATTCCACTTCTCGTTCCATGTTTATTAATGGAACATATTCATTATAGTGCACATGTGATGTGTATAATGAAGTCCATGAATACATGATCAGACTTAGTGAATTATAATGAGATCGTAATACATAGATCACTAGTCTTTAAGCATGTGTTCTATACATTCCTATTCAAAGGATACTCGAGAAGGACATCGAAATATCCGGGTACAATAACACTATCTAGCCTCACTCATATGATGAGTATGGCCGCTAGCGCACTTCGTTACTTCGTAACCGTCTGCTCCATCAGTTGTGTTGTAGCCATTAGTGTGGAGACACTAAGGATAGATAGTGGGTGCTCTTTAGTGGAAAGAGTTCATTGAATTGATCTGTACGAATCCCTTAATGGTATTATACTGAACTGTCAATTAGGTTGATTCACGTTACGGTTGTGTAAGTGGTCCTCAGACCTGAGACACCAAAGACATCTTGTGGACGAATGGTTGTACTTTGGCGATTGCCAACGAGTCTCTAATCATGAGATTATAAACGGTCTTAGTTTGTGTGCATCAAAAAGTTCACGATGGTGATTGAGTGGTCAAGATAGAATCGTCCACCTTCGGCCAAGGCAATGAAATATCAGAGAAGAGTTCTGTGATGATTTTCGAATGCATTAGTACTAACTCGGATGACCAATTAGGGTTTGACAGTTGACCAAACCCTAAGTCGTCCAAGGAGCGTCAGGTGGACGAGGGATTATACATACACGGTAACTAATGATGAACAAGTTCCATGAGTGAGTTGATACACAATGCTTTGTATTTTCTAGGACACGAGGTGTAGCTTGGCACCCCACGTGTCGGAGACTCGACCTATCGATTGGGCTAAATAGATCCGACATTAATTAATCTATATGATGATATAATTAATTAATTTGGAAGGCCAATAAAGGTTATTGGGCCGCTTGAGTCATTAACAAGACTCATACATGGGCCTAGAGTGTCACACACAAATGATCCTTTTTGGACATCAGAAGATATACTTAAGTTTTGTTGCTTTTTATGAAAAATACCACTTAGTATAAATAGGGGAAGGCCCTGAACAAAATTCACCCAGGCCAGAATTGTTCAGGGGCCTTTCCCCTTCTTCTCCCATCTCCCAACACCCCCTCTCTCTCCTCGATGAGATCGGGATGATGTAACGACGCCAATGGAGAAAGAACGAGGCTTGTCAATGAGAAGGAGGAGATCCGATATGCTGAGGACTGTGTGGATACATCTAGAGGCTGCACACATGAGCAGCTTGACTCAGCTCACTCCGCGATCCAAGAAATCACAGATGTGATTGGTGGAAAGGTACTTCGTTTAATGTTTTTGTTGATGTCGTTCGATTCATTCAAGTCTTCCGTTGTGAATCATTTCCATTTATTCATCCATGTCAAGGCCCATAGAACCCAACATGTATGTCGTAGAAAGTGGAGAAAGCAAAAATAATACTCCTCGTATGATCCCGTAGGATACCACCTCCCCCTACAGGCCCCGGGTTCCCTTTGGCTGCACCATCCACATTTAGCTTGAGGATGCAGATTGGCGGTGGGTGCCAACGAACAGTTTGTAACCAAATGCGGATGTGGGTGAGGGTCACCGGGATACTCCAAGATCAGAGGAGGTCGTAGGATAGGGCTGAGCTGTGAGCATGAGGTGGTAAAAGGTGATGTGTACGCCGTATCGATTGTTTGATGTGTCGCATGATATCTAAGTCACACATGGGAGTTCCTGCAAAACAAGAAGAATTTTGCACTTTTCAAATCTCCTATAGTAAGTAAGCTATGGTGACGTGTAGGAGGAGACTTCATTTGTAGTGTGTTGGCGAGAGATACATCTTGCCAAAACACTCTAACGATGTTAGAGTAAAGTAGGTACCGAGAAGTGGACGAGAATGGTGTGTGATTTGGCGCCAACAATCTAGAGTTGTCTTATTGTGGAAGAAAAAGTGCTCTATAGTCTTAGCTTGGGAAGATGTGGGACAACAATGGCAATGCGAATAGAGAGATTGACCGATATAGGTCATTCGATCTGTTGGAAGGCCACGATGCAAAAGTTTCCAAAGGAAGAAGGAGACACGAGTAATGATCGTCGGATGCCAGATTCTGCGACCCTAGTGCTGGGCGGGGGATTTCTCACAAAAATGCGCCTAAGAAGAGCGACAAGAGAATGACCCATCAAGGGTTAGCGTCCAAATAGAACGATCTTGAGTGGGCATGATGGGAGTACTCAGGGCTGGGGTAACAGGTCGATGGGAAGGCCATGTTGCTCCCAAAGGTGGCTTGTGTCACTTAGGAGTAGTTGCGCCATGGTCAATCTAAGGCGATGGGGCTCGAAGTGGGGATGATGGGCTGGGGGTGTGTCATTGAGCCATGTATCGTACCAGACGTTAATCTTACCTCGGCCGACATGCCAACGTGTAATCGTGGCTATCTCAATCCAATGTCGCTGCCAAGTTTGCCTCCTGAGATGGCCCCAGATATCCATCTCACTACGCGCCCACTTGCCATACTTCAATGAGATGAAGAGATTACTTTTACGATAATGAGTTTCATAAGCTTTTGTTTTAGATTTTTTTTAATTTAAATCACTTAATCATGATTTAAGCACATCTTGACAAATTTTTCATTTGGTTTCACCAACGTTTGCCTAATAAACAGCACACTCATTAAAAATATGACATTATTTTAACTTTGAAGCGATAGGTGGCAAACCACCACAATGTTTTGATGTTTTCAAGTTAAAAGTAGTTTAGTAGGAGCACATAGTGCAATGAAAAAATCAGAGGACTTTTTATCACAATAAAGTATTTTATGAACACACATGGCCCAATCAAATAACCTCTTGTCTTTCTTGGAATACATGTGGGTATGCGTCGCAATTAAAAACTATATTCATGATTCAACTAGGCAAAAAGTGGGTTCCTTTGTGGTGCTGAAATCAGCGTGGGAAAGGTTCCAATTAGGTTTTGAAAACGCTCATTTTTAAAAGAGTGCAAGACATATATCCGATAGAGATATAATTTAGTTTTTAGGCAAAAATTAAGCTGATGAAATTCTATGTTAATTTTAAGTGGAGGATATTTGGATACACATGGCATAAAAACATATTCCAGCTGGAGGCTACATGGAGAGGTAAATAAGATGCAACTCCAGAGAATATGATAATGTTGTATCATGATATCTATAAATCAAACCATCGGATTAGGCCCAAAGAGAGAGAAAGACAGTGGGATAGAGTGATAAAGAGAGAGAAAGACAGAGTACTAGAGATAAAAAGAAATAGAGAGAGAGAGTGAGTGAGAGATAGAGAGGGATACACAGAGGGGCCAGAGCAAGATAGAGAGACACACACACACACAGCGATTGACAGATAGAGAGGGAGATAAGTATATATATATAGAGTATCACAAAGAAACATTTATCGAGTGATAGGAATAGAGATAGAGAGAGATACACAGAGGGGCCAGAGCGAGAAAGAGAAGACAAACACAGAGAGCGATTGACAGATAGAGAAGGAGATAAATAAATATATATATATATATATATATATATAGAGAGAGAGAGAGAGAGAGAGAGAGAGAGTATCACAGAGAAACATTTATCGAGTGATAGGACTAGAGATAGAGAGAGATACACAGAGGGGCCAGAGCGAGAAAGAGAAGACAAACACAGAGAGCGATTGACAGATAGAGAGGAGATAAATAGAGAGAGAAAGACACACACACACTGAAACACACACAGCGATTGACAGATAGAGAGGGAGATAAATAGAGAGAGAGAGAGAGCATTACAGAGAAACATTTATCGAGTAATAGGAATAGAGATAGAGAGAGAGAGAGATGCACAGTCCAGGACAGTAAGAATGATAAGTACAAAATACGTAGAGAGCAGAGAGCAGAGAAAGGGAGAGTAGAGAGTAGGGAGAGAGAGATGTGGTGCCATTCGTGCAGAGAAGAGTACGAGGAGGTTGACGCGGGGACGTGCAAGGAATGCTACGAGGAGGCGAGCGAGACGGAGGAGGAGCTCAAGAGAGAGATCCACGATCTCAAGGCCAAACTCTCCTTCCTCCGCCTCTCCTCCCCGGTCGACCTCAACCTCCCCGTCTCCTCCGGCGACATTTACCTCCGCACCGCCGACTCTTGCACCCCGATCCCCGCTCACAAGGCCGTCCTGGTATCAATTCCTGATTTTTTTTTGTTTTTTTTTTCAATTTCGACGATCCCCCTGGCCGATTTTACTGTTCCGAGTGAAAATTTTCCTTCTTACGCCGGTTAAATCGCTAGAAAAATGACCCTTTGTGCGGAATTGGAGGCCAGTCGAATCCAGGTTTTTGGGTATTCACTGAAACGTTACTTTCTTCTTTTTGTGAGTGTAAAATTCATGTTTTTCCATTTCGACGATCCTCCTGGTCGATTTTACTGTTACGAGTGAAAATTTCCAGTTTCGTGTCTTGGTTAAACCGTCAGAAAATGACCCTTAGTTTGGAATTAGAGGCCAATCCAAGCGAGATTTTTGGGTATTTAATATAACGTTACGTTCGCCTTTTGTGAGAGTAAAATTCATGTTTTTCAATCTTGACGATCCGCTTGTCGATTATACTTTTCGATTGAAAATGTTCCGTTTCATGCCGGTTAAATCGCTAGAAAAATGACCCTTTGTGCGGAATTGGAGGCTAATCCAAGTGAGTTTTTGGGGTAATCATTGCAAGGGTACTTTGTTTTTTGTGTGTGTAAAAATTCATGTTTTTCAATCTCCAGGATCCGCCTGGTCGATTTTACTGGTCCTCGAGTGAAAATTTTCCGTTTCTTGTCGGTTGAATCGCCAAAAAATGACCCTTAATGTGGAATTGGAGGCTAATCCAAGTGAGTTCTTTATCTAATGGTTGGATGTGATTTGTCAATGTACATTTTTTCTTCTGATTTTCTTTTAGATCTGACAAACCCCAAACCTTAAATACCGGAAACAGGAAAGTATCTTGACTTGTTGAAAAGGAATGGGGAATCAAATGAGTGCAATCAGTTTTTAAAATTCAAGCTCATATGTTTGTTTAAAAGTTATCGATGTGTTGAATATTAGACCATCAATATCATTGTTTTCTTCCGCAAGAGAGGATATATTTCATTTGCATCTATCAATGTATGCTTTTTTGTATGAATCTCTACTCTGTTCGGCAAAACCAAAAACTTAAAACACTGTTGACAGAAAAGTAGCTTGAGGAGTTAATCAAATGAGAGGGAATTTTGTACTTCTCTCTTAAAAAAGAAATTATACTCCTTCATTAAAACACATATGCTTTATTAAATTGAATAATTGAGGATAAATATCATTTTTTTTAGTCTAAGTCTCTATTCCATGTTTGATGTTAATCTTCTACCTGTGGCAGATGAGCCGGTCACCAGTGTTCAAAGCAATGCTTGAGAGTGAGATGGAAGAGAGCAGGAGTGGGTCCATAAAAATCACTGATGTGTCCTATGCGGTGCTTCGGGCCTTTGTCCACTTTCTCTACACTGCAGAATCTCTCCTTGACGAACAAATGGCTTGTGATCTTCTTGTTCTTGCTGAAAAATACCAAGTCAAGCATCTGAAGACATATTGTGAGAAGTTTATGATCTCCAAAGTGAACAGTGAGACGGCGGTCTTGAGCTTGGCCTTTGCTCATCGCCATAACGCTAAGATGCTGCTTGAGACTGCCTTAGGTTTGATTCTTGAGAACATGAGCACACTTACTGCAAGAGAAGGATATAGGGAGCTTGTGGACAAGGAGCCCCGCTTGGTTGTGGAAATTTATGAGTCTTATCTTTCAAAAGTGGCCAACACTGCGCGTGAAGAGCAATGATGAATCGAACCATACTTCTACCTTGGTAAGAGAATAAGTTTTTTGAGTCAGTTTTTTTATCAGCGAATTTTTTAAGGTCTCATGGTCTCTACTGTCCCTGATGACGATGATGTGAGGAGAATGATGAGGTTGTTATTGCTACTCATCTGCGACAAAGATAATGATGACAAAATCATTATCCTTGTCGACCCTTTCTGTTAACATTTTCTCTCTTGAATTTCTCTTTTCACTCTCTTCCCCTTCCCTCTCTCCGTCCCTCTCCTCTCCCTCTCCCCTTCCCTCTTTATCAGCTTAACGTCCACTCATCATCCAAACTCATCATCTCATCATTGACACCCAATTTTCGCTTGAAATAGTCATTGCCATCTTCGTACACTTTAATGATGAGGACAATGGAGATTTTTGAATGATGATGATGACTTCGTCATGGGATGGTGAACATGAAATGATCCGTTGGACTCTGGAGCAATCATTTCTGGGTCTGATACCGGTCGATATGCTCATTGTAGGATACTGTTGGATTGTGCTAGAAGAGATCGAGAAGAACTTTGTTCTTCTCAAAAGACTTCAAGAATTACCCAAAATAACGGTATTTTTCCGAGATTGCCAAAAGTGTGTAATGTGGTGGTGTCAAGGGCAGGGCAGAAAGCAAGATACAGATTGGGGAGGACAAGAAGAGGAGAGAAGAATGGATGAGTGAACGGCAAGTCGGATCAATCTTGCCACCTATTGGAATGGAGAATCTCCACGCTCCAGCACGAGGTCGCCCTCCCTTCAACTGACCTCAAGACAGATCTTTATTCGTCCTCTTATTTATAGTCCTATCCATTCCCCTTCTCACACGTGGCTTGAAGAACCATGTGTGAAGAATTGTTCTTCTTCCTGTCCAAATATGTTCCAGGGGGTTCCATATCAGAACACTATTCCACGCTGTTACATGAAAGATAAAAGGTTATTTAACATGTTAAGTACAGGAGATTTGAACATCTGTTTTCTTTTATCTTTAAAAAAAAACATATACTTTATTTTCTCAGCTATCTGCTAACTCCTTTCACCACATTTGTGAAATTCTCCCACCTAATTATTGTTATTTTCATCCAAATGCTTTATGTGCCCATCAAACGAGGTGATTCCCAATGTATCTAAGGGTTTTGTGTCATCTTTAATCTGCTAGAGGTATTGTAGTCATTTTACACTCGACTTGTATTTCCCTTTAAAGTTGGGTAGATCTTTGTAGTGATCTTAATGAAGATCCATGATCGTTATGGAAAACAACAATTTGCATCCTAGAAACCTCCCAGACATGGGAATATCTTTCAAGAAGGGAGACGAGTTCACGGATGAAATGTAGAAACATGGCAAGCTCAAGAAGAGAGAAGAAGACACAGGATAGAAAAGTATCCACGACTAGAGAGAGATCGCATCGATACTCCTATGGCACATGAGGGCGAAAGGATCTCGCTGCTCCCTTTTTTAGTCGCTGCAGCAATTTGAAATCAAGAAAACCTCCTTTCCTTTCCTGCATCCACCAGTCTTAGTTATAGGCTGAGCTTCCTGCCTTGAGTCTAGTTTAAATCATCACTTCTGTGGGCCTGTTCCTCATATGGTACATTCAGGGCAGAACCATATCAATCTACCTTCAGGAGTGCACTCAAGAAGAAAATTGGATTACTGTTTGAGTCCCTATCTCTCTCTCTGGACTAGAAGGTGACGTCCACTCCACCGTCACTTGTCTATCTGGTAGGGTCTCAACTCAGTCCTATCAGAGAACAAAGAGGAGACGCCAAGCAAGTGACTCCACCCTTGCCACAGGAGCATCATGTGCGGCGCCAAACTAACTGCTCTGTTGGGAAGCTGTAAATGAAGCAACAGAAGACTCATCGGGCTATCTCTGGAAATCAAGCAGTTGTTCAAGTTGCAGCAGGAGCGGAGATTCTCCTGCTCGGGAGAAGGAGTTAGTGTCCGATATGGTCAGGTCTCTCTCTTTCTCTCCTTCAGTGCTTCTTGAATAGCAATTTTTTTAGAAATTTTATGCACTTCCCATTATAACTGACATCAAGATCCAAACCATACGCTACACCATATATTAGAAAAATTTTGATCTTGATTTGGTCATCTGTTACCGTTTTCGTTTAACCATGGTTAAGTTGGGGTTGTGTTTATCCAACCCTGCATTGGGACGTAGCTTGTTCTCAATCTTAGAGACACGTGGAGCAGTTGTGGATTGATCTCCACAATCTGTCTTGGCGCTGGAGCCACGTGGATGTGACAATGGCTGATCATTTGTATCTGTCTTAACAGAAAGAGAGGGAGAGAGAGAAGAAAATGTGAAACGGGAGAGAACATTCGAGAGAAAGAGAAAACGGAAGTTAGAGAAGAGCGGGTGAGAGAGACAGAGAACGGGAGATAGAGATGAGAGTGTGTGTGAGAGAGAGAAGAGAGCATGGGAAAGAGAGAGAACGGGAGAGAGAGAAGAGAGATTGCGATAGAGAGAGAACAGGAGAGAGAAGAGAGCGTGAGAGCCAGAGAACGGGAGAGAGAGAAGAGCACGTGTGTGACAGAACAAGTGAGTGAGAGAGAGAGCATGAGAGAGAACAAGAAAGAGAGCACGAGAGAGAGCGCGAGAGAGAGAGCACGAGAGAGAAAGCAAGAGAAGGAGGGAGAGAGAAAATGAGCCAAAGCGAGAGCGACGGCGGGCGACGCAGTCAGTGAGAAGGGGGAGCTGGGGATAAAAAATATTATATTATTTATTTATATTTTAACCCGGTCCGGTTTGACCATCAAACCGGATCCGGCCCAACCAACAGGTCCACCCTAAAATGTGGACTTGCGGTCCTGGTTCAATCTGGTCCGACTGGTCCCCGATCCAAAATGTCAAAGCTTACATGTAGAAACGTAAGAAATGTTTAAACAGTAGAAACTAAAAAAGGACAATGCAATGTAATTATGAATATCTGAAGTGAAACCCTAGTATAAGGGGGGAGATCCCTGGCTTGCTCTTTGCTGATATCACAAAACACATATCCGAAGGAATTCATCTGTGGAATCCAACATTTAAATTTTAATAAAATTATTTATAGCAAATTTTAATAAAAGAGATTTATGCTTTCATGTCAGGTTCATGTAAAAAGTAAAAATTATAATTACTTCATGATGAATTAAGATAAAATGGATTCATATCCGTATCAAAATAAACACAATAAAGTATTAAACTGAGCGCCAAGAATGACGGCTACATGTCTTAGATATCTGATGTGTGTGGACCAATAAATTTAAAATCATATCTTGTTGAAAAAATATATTATGTGCTTTAAAAATTCTTAATCGATAACAATATTTTAATTATAGGTTAAAATATTTATTGACTCATGATAGGAAACCAAGTGCATTCACAATTGAAAGACAGAGTGAGATGAAAGATACTTCTTCAGTATTCCATAATCTCTTTTAGACTAGTCTGCCTGTGGCACATCTTTGTAGAAAGCTACAGCTGATTTTTAACTCCTTTCTAATGAGGCATTGGGTTTTTTTTTATGATTTCTCTATGGTTATTAAATTTTTAAATATATAATAAATGATATTATTTCATAATTGCCCATTTCAGCAGTTAAAGAAGGTGGATATCGAAATAATACTTTTAACCAGCATGATGCTAATAATGAAAAATATGGTAACTCTATAAATATCCTACAAAAATATTCTATGATAGGACAAATAACCTTAAAAATACATTAAATCATGCCTCCGAATTTACAAGAAAAATCACATATGACTCATTTAATTTTAATGTCAAAATACAAATTTACTCATTATTTAATAAAATTTGTAATAATATTCTCAATATGAAATAATACATATACATGATAATTAAATATTGTATTTGGGTACTATAAATTTATGTTTGTATAATTTTTAAAATAAAATTTGTTAGAAATAAAAATTATTTTTAAAAACTTAATCTCCATTTCCATTGGGTTGACATCAAAACAAAGATGTTCAAATCTAGAATGATTAATCTTGATTCACTAATGTCCTAGGGTTTATTTGAAAATTTTCCATGTGTTACACTGGGTTTGAATATTTCATAGACAACTGTCCAATATTTTAAAATTACATTTAAGAGATATAAAAAGTGTAATTGACATATTCATCATAATTTTGACCTATGTATTAAAATTCAATAAAAAAATGATTCACTTGGCAAAAAAATTAAATAGAATAAAATATAAACATGCTTCTTAAGAAAATAAATGATTTAATTTTATGTTTACATCATAATATTGAGTAAAATGACTCGCCGTTTAACAAATGAAAAGTGAATTGCATAAAGCAGGAGAGACATCTTTGAGATATATATGTGTTAAACCTAGTAATAATTTAATGTTTCTAGTACTGAATTGTATTGCAAAATATTGAATGATAACTTATACTGAATTTCAAGTATTTAAACTGCATTTATAAAAGTTAATAAAAATATAATTATGCATTTATATAGATTAAACATTTTCCATTATTGTAATTTATCATTATTTTTATTTAGATACAAATGAATCTGGAAAAGTATAGTTATAACAGTATGCATGAGTTATTTCATTTAAAAGCTCTATAGTTGAATCAGTCTTTTTATTCTTCTGATAAGTCAAATTTACACAGTATTTATATGTTGATGATTTATCAACCTGTAAATATATCCGCTAGATTTTTACACAATAAATATTTCTCCTAGAATAATAGAATAATTTTTTTAAAAATAATAAATTCCTGAAATATATTTTTTTAGAATATATATTTCCAATACCTTAATGAAGTATAGATTTTTTAGCCTAAAATTTTGTCTTCCCTCTCATTATTTATTGTGTGATATAATATTGAGTTTTCATTGTTATATTGGTATTGTGTGAGAAATAATTTTAAAGATAACTTGAATACACATCACCCTGATATAATTATACTTTAATTGTAAGAACAACATCATTTAAGAGTTGGAGGATTCTTAAAGATAAGATATAGGGTACAAAGCTTTAACAATGCAACCAATATATAATCAAGAGAACAAAGAATTGTTCACCTGAGCTCATAATGTTAATTTAAAATATTAAAATTAAGATGTATTAAACCTGAGGAATTGACCAATTACATTAGAGATTTGAAAATTGGACCCTATTAAATATGATAATGTAGTAGATCATTTATGTTCATAATAAGATAAAACATTGAAGCATTCAAATGTTTTCATTCAATGCAATGAAATACACACTTCATGTGAATAAAATTAATAAAAATTGCCATATGTTAAAACTCTCTTCTAGGAGTAGTAGTCCTCTTAAAAAAACTGAATATATTTTCTCAAATGATTAATATTTTTTCCGTCTAGCCCTTATACATACATATATATGTATGTAAAGTATGTTACCATAAAAAATCCTACTGCGTAAACATTTATCCTTGAATCTCCCGCACCAGTTATGTAGAGTTATCATGGCTTAATTTTCAAAATCGATCGGGGTGGTAAATGAGTTTCATACGAGTTTAATACTTCAGAAACTAAATATTGGGTCTCTTCTATAATGACTATGATTTCAAATTCATTAAAACTTCTTGAAGAATTTCTTTCAATCAATCGGAATTATGACATAACTTCTCAAATCATTGGTGAATTTTTATTTTCTTGATTTAGGGCTTCCTAAAAATCTAGAAAACAGAGACAAAAATTTAGAGGTTTTGCCTTAACTAGGTTGCCAAAATTTTTCAAATGGGTGACAAAAGTAATTTATTTTTAGATTTTAGAAATTTTAGTGTATTTTGTTAATCTTTTGGATATTTTGAATACCATAAAAAATATTAAAAGACATTCCAAGGCCTACAGAAGAAATTTTTTCTCTTTTATTTGTAATAATTGTAAAATATTTTATTAAAAAGAATGGACTTAATATTTTTTAAAATATCAAATTAAATACTTATAACTTAATTTTATTAAATTATTTTTAAGTGACACTATTTATAATACAAAATTGAATACTCCAAAATATTAAGCTCTTTATGCCTCAGCACAGCACTGTTTAATGAAGTTTTAATTGTTTAAACTCACAGAGGCATATGAAAAATATTGATATCATCTGAGTATTTGAGTAAATGCAGAAATATTGCAGTTAGGATGGAGTTATTACTTAATATCATCAATTTTATGTAGACTTTTGACTATATTTTTGAGTTGGACAAAAATTAAAACTTCGAGCTAAATATTGGTAGGTGAATAACACTCGATAAATTTCAAATTTAAAATGATCCAAATATCTCAGATATATAAAAATATTTTGTGAAATGTATTTCATAATGAAAAACACCGTGTATAACTTATATAAGACTTTGTTAAAGTGCACTAAGAATTTTATTATATTTAACTAATTTTATAATTTATTTCAAAATAATTTTAGGTATAATAAGAAATATCATTTTAACTAATATATGAAAAATAATATTTGAATATTCATTAATAAATGGAATTTTGTTTATCATTTTTATGATAACTAAAATTTTAAAACTGATCATTAAATGGAGTAAAAATATTTTCTTCATAAAAATAATAATCATTATTGAAACTTTATCTTCATTTTGTTGAGAAAAAATGAAGCATTTTACAAAATTATAGAGAAGATATTTGAGCTGACTCCATATTATTTGTCGAAACTGAGTTTGAATATGAGGCATGCTGAATATGGAGAATTGACTAATTTACTGATTATGAAGTCTGGATATTCAACTAGATTAATCAAACCTGTTATTTTGAAGGATTTTTTTAATTAATCAAGCTTACAATAATTAAAACATCGGATTTTTTCAAATATTTATAATTAATAAATTCATGAAATTCAATTTTGAAATTAGATATATACTTGAATTCAGATAAAAAATGAGTTACATGTTAAATTATAATATTTGCTTCAAATTTCATGAATATTTTAAATAAGCATTTATAGAAAATAATGGAGAAAGGTAAGATATAGAAGCTCGATTAACTCAATCAAGTACCAAACAGAATTAGCATAATATTGATGGAATAAATATTCATTAGATGATGGTGCACATCATGTAAAATGGGAATAAGGATTTTTTTTTAATATATAAGAAGCGTATTAGAGTATTAACTATATGATTTGTTAATGACGCCTATTCTAATTAATCTGGCCTAGGTTCTGAGGTCACGTTACGAGGTCAATGAACAGCGAATGAAGAAGAATGATAAAATCTCGTGGCCAGCGGTGTTATCCACGAAGATATAAATGTGTAGCAGTAGGTAGAAAGCCTAAGGCTTAAGGTCTCGGAAATCTGCACACTGACTTAAGGTGAAGCAGATGCAGGAAAACAAATTCTGTAAAATTCACTAATCAATATAATATATTTCTCATTTATCATATCTTTAGATGAGTGAGGAATTTCATGAGTAACCTGATATTGCTAATGTTAAACCCTACAATGTTCTAATATGTTTTCTTTATGATAGAGCTATTACCCTTCTCCCCATTATTGTAGTAAGACAGCCCCTTAGAAAGTTATTATAGGAGTATTATATTGCTTTTTCTAGCATTAAATATTACAGAAAATAGTTATTATCTTGGTATGTTTACAGATATTCCTCAAATAATGGGCTGGGATATAAATAATAAGAAAAGAGGAAATGTGATGTACTGATCACGGGTATCTTGGGTTAAGATTGTCTAATTGCTGAAGTAAAACAACCCAGATAGCCCACATCACTATACACTTGCAGGTATATAATATATTAAAGATTATGTTCCTTTCTATTAGAGTCATGTAACTTGACATAAAATCACTATATAATATAAGTATTAAGGCACAGAACTGTTGGGACTATTCTTAAGAGACCACTGTAAGTGTGTATTTAACTATAAAATTATGTCTAAAGGCCAAACTTTTATTTTCTATCCCCTGAATACCATAATCCCACTTTAGTAAAAAAATAAACAATGTTATACAATGAAATAATCATAAATTTCTAGATCATGATGATAACTTCACGATTATTTAGTTCCATTCTAAGATCACTTTATAAAATTAAAATTTTAAAATATTAATGCAACAAAACATAGCTTAAATAGTACCCCCCCAACTAAGCCTATGCATTTTCCATACCAAATGAAAGATAGACATAGAATAATCACAATACAGGTGAGGAACTAAATGTGTGATTCCTTGTCAATTATTTATATGATTAGAAGGCAGGTGATGCCTCACAAATAAAAAAATATAGAATTAAAAAACACAAACAAATAAGTCCAAGAAATCTATTACTATAAAGATGTGATGGAAATATATGTGCCCGACAAACTGATGACACAACATATTTTTTTAGTATTTATCAATTAAATATATTCATCACAATACATTTGTAATGCTTATGATGTCCAATTAATAGATGATCAAATTCACTGAATTTGATCAGGTCATCATAGGGAAATCACTAGTCTTTAGACTTACATTCTCGACATTCTTATTGAAATGATACTCAAGAAAGATATCAAAATATATGGATAGAATAACAATATCTAGTCACACAGATGTGATGATTTATATCTGATCATGTATCCATTAGTGTAGAGATACTAATGACATCTAGTGGGTAGTCTATAGTGGATAGAGTTCACTAACTTAATTTGTACGCATCCCTGAAATTGTGTAAGTGGTCCTTAAACATAAGACACCAAATAGTTTGTGTCCTTAAACATAACTCGAAACTAGAAGTTCCTGTTCCTAGAATTCTAGATTTCCTAAGCTCACGAACAACAAGAAGTTTAAAAGATGATTGAGTGCTCATGTGGGGATCATCCTCCCGTCATATAAGAGTATACAAATTATTGAAGATGATATGATGAGGTCCTTTGCAAAGCTAGTGGTGATAGATATTATGTGGCCATCAAGCCAATCACACTACCATGTTTATTTAAGTTCATTGAATAAAATATTTATGTTCATCATTATTCCGTGTGATGTTTATAATGAAGTCCATGAATATGTGCAATGACTTAGTGAATTATGATGAGATCATAATACTGTGATCACTAGTCTTTAAACAAGTATTCTAAATATTCCTATTCGATGGATAGTCGAGACAAATATCAAATTATCTTGATAGAATAGCACTAGTTGATCCTACTTATACGATAAGTATAGCTGATCTTGTGGCTATTAGCGTGGCGACACTAAGGACAGATAGTGGGTGCTCTTTGGAGAAAGAGTTAACTTAATTGATCCACATGAATCCATGAATGGTATTATACCTAAATGTCAATCAGGTTGATTCATGGCACAGTTGTATAAGTAAACCACTGACCTGAGACACCACGGACATCCCGTGAATGGACGACTACATTTTGACTACAACTCACGAGCATATTATCATGGGATTCAAACAAGTCATAGCTTGGATGTAGTAAGAAGCTCACGGAGATGATTGAGTGATCAGGATGGGATAATCCGCCGTCGGTAAAAGAGGAGATTGACTCAAGGAAGACGATGCAGAAAAATCCCAGGCCAGGGTAGTGAGGATATTGGAGAAGGCGTTCTCCAATGATCCCTCTTACGCATCAGTGCTAATCGAATAACGGATTAGGGTTTGACGATAAGCCATACCCTAAGTCGTTCAAGAGTCTCGTGCGGATGATGGATTATACATATACAGTAACTGATGACGTTAAAGGTTCCATGACAGAGTTCGAGAGTACTCAGTATCTTCTAGAGCATGAGGTGTAGCTTGGCACCCCACGGGCTGGAACCTTAACCTATCGATTGGGTTAAATCGATCCTTATTTAATTAATCTATATGTTGATATAGTTAATTAATAAGGTTAGACAATAAACGTTATTGGGCCACTAAAGTTATTAACTAGAGTGATATATGGGCCTAGAGGGTCACACGCACAAGGTCATAAGGGCATTGGTGGATATATTTTACTTTATAGGGTTTTTGAGAAAAACCTTAAGTGAAATATAAAGAAGGAGAGAGATCTCATTTTAAGCACCCATGCAAGCCTGATTTGAGAGCCCCTCCCTTTCTTCATTATTTACATCAACAAAGGAGAGAGTCTCCAAGAAGAGTTGAAGAGGAAGAGGTGGAGATCCAAGCACCAAGTGATCGCGTGGATACTTCTAGAGGCCGGATGCGTGAACAGCTTTAGAACAATCTAGGAGCGGCAAAGTCAAGGGTGGAACAAGTTCCCCAAAAGGTACATTCAGTATTTCATTTTAAATATCGATCGTGAATCGATCGACATGCTTCTGCATCCTTGGAAACGTGTTTTCCATGGCTGAACCAAGGCACCAAACCCAACAGTTGGGCCCCTTGTTAGACCGTTTGTAAATGGCCCATCGTGGCCCTATATAAGGCCATGATGGGCACCGAACGGAGGTAGATCTGTTTTTGCTTTGTGGAAGTTACACTTTGGTGTTCAGATGTCACGGAAGAAGGAGAAGGGAGAGGAAGAAGAAGGGAAGGGTTAAAAAGGAGAAGAGGAGGGAGAGAGTCCATCCCTTGCCTGTAGATGGCCTCTATTCCCTCCTGCTCGCGGTCACCAAACACGTCTTTTCCCCCTGTCATATACCCGTCAGCGAGCACTATCACACGCGGGAACCTGTTCCGTCAAAGGTGGACCCGCCGTATCGCTCTTGCAACGCCTCGCCAATGCTTAATGCATGCACGAAGGCTGATTGGCACCCTCGCTGATCATTTGCGACGGCTAGGTCATTTGGGTCTTCCACAACCCGTAATTGTTTGCGCATCTGGTCAACCACGATGTCCTCTTCGTGGGATCGGGTGCGCCATCTCTCGTAGCACTTTCACTGTGCAGACCACCCCCAACAGAACTGAGCGGTGGACTCTAGGCGTTCGAGTCAACCCTGCGGTAGCCGCTAGGCATTTTTGCGGACTCAATCAGTGCATTTATTTAACATATAACCTATTGTATCCAAATTTATGAATGAGGGTAAGCTTATCTAATTTTAATGTGAAAGTAAAAACATAAATTCAACATCTTAGCCTCTTTATTTTTATCCTTATATCATGCCTGATATGGACACAATTCTCTCTGAATTAATCATATTTCTTATGTACTTATATTTTAATTCCAGTATATTTTGAATTCAAATATCTCTTAATTCTATTTTCATTAGTCTTTCTAGTTTTCTTTAAGTGTCTATTCCAATGTTTATTATTTAAAGAATGGATTTGCACTCAGTATTTTACATAGATATTTTAATTATGTTAAATATTTCTCTCAATGCAGGACTCTTCCGAATATAATATCATTCTCTCATAGTATTCTCTAGTTCCCATATTTGATTTTTTGTTGTGATTTTCTTAATGCTTGGTTTATCATTTGAAAACTAAATGCAACAGAATATATGTAAGACAAATCATATTTAACTAAAAATTCCAAGGATGGTCTTATCACCTTGTGGTAAACTATTTCTGCTCTTTAATTTCTCCTCAGAAGATTTTATCAAGTTACATGTTTGATGTCTAAATCTCCCTTACTTATCCAACTCTTCTTTATGATCTATTAGATGTCATTGCCATTAGTTATTACTAGTGGAGTGAGTGGAATGAGAAGAAAGGAAGAAATGGGTGTGCCCAAGTTTACTCTCTTGGGCACCTAAAATGGGTGTCCCCCCCCCTTTTCTTTTCTACTATTATTTGGGAATTTTACAAAAAAACATCCTTATGACTTTAATTATATCCACCAATCGTTCATAGATCTTCTCTATGTAAACGGTCTAATTAATAAATTTATCAGTCGAATTAATAAATTTAATAGCCCAATAACATTTATTGGGAAACTTTAATAATTAACTATGTCAACATGTATTTTAATTAATCAATGGATAGGTAAGTTTCAATCCCATGGGCTCAAAGCCACACCATGTGCTTCAAAAGATAGTATTGAAGAAAATGTCTCATCGAACGTTTATCATCATCATTTATTGTATACGTAAAATCTTGATCTAGGAGAGACTCCTAAATGATGGGTTATGGTTTACCTTCAAATCCTAATATGTTATTCAAATAATTAGTGATGCCTGCGATAGAGATCACTGGAGAATACCTTCTCCAATATCTCCACTATCCTGGCCAGGGATTGAATGCTTCTTCTCTCCTGATTCTATCTCCTCGTATACGAAGGGTGGATGATCCCATGTTGACCACTCAATCACCTTTGTAGGCCTTGTTCTTTCCAGATATAGTCTTGTTATTTCCAGATAAGTAGGATCATGAAGTCTTGCTCTTTCCAGATATTTGATTGTTTGTTTGAGTATCCATCCAGTAGGAAGATTTAGAATACATATTAAGACACTATTGATCACATTAGTAGGATCTCATCATAGTTCACTATGTCAGCTCACATATTCAGATACTTCATTACAAACATCACACGAGAATACTAATGAATTAATACTTATTTAAATGAAATTAAAAGGACATGGATGAGTAATTGGCTT